>NW_026729247.1:40000-128995 GCF_030272615.1 Cryptomeria japonica | reverse complement strand
CGGTCTCAAAGCCGAACCTACTCGCGAATGTCGAATCTGTGCAAAATGCGTCGTGCGCGCGACCACCTCAATTGTAAGGCCACTCAGAGACATCCATTTCCCAGGCATATGCCCCCTACACACTTGGAGTGGCGCACCCCGCACAGAAAAGCCATCCTCGACCGCACAGAACAATTTTCCGTCGCCCGGCTCTCTCGCCAAGCGCCGACGAAGAACATCGCGCTGGAAGGAAAAGACGTGTGAAAGTCGGAACGTGGCATCAAGGAGCTCCGGTTCACAAGCACCTGGGAAGAACATCCCGTACGGAACCCTTTACCCGAAAACTCCCAAACGCCCCCGCTCACGACGCGTCTATCTGAACAGGCGACACCGTGCACGCAGCCACCTCAATTGTAAGGCCACTCAGAGACATCCATTTCCCAGGTATATGCCCCCTACACACATGTTGTGGTGCAACCCGCACAGACGAGCACATCTCGACCGATGCACAAATCATTCCCTTCCGAGCGCGACTTGGGTAACCATTCTCCGTGACCACTGCGACCCTCCCGATGGGGGAACGGGACCCTCTGCGGGCCGGAGCACGACGACAAGGGGCCTCGGTTCACAGGAGCCTGGGAAGAACATCCCGTACGGAACCCGGTTACCCGAAAACCACCGCACCGTCGATGCTCGCGACAGTCATGCCGTGAGACTGTGCACCGTGCACGCGACCGAGTAAGGCCACTCAGAGACATCCATTTCCCAGGCATATGCCCCCTACGCACTTTTGGTGGTGCACCCCGCACGAACAATCCCGCCTCGACCAGCCTGAACAATTCCCCTCTCGAAGGAAGGCCTCGGCCTTAATCGTCCACGACAAACAGCTCGACGAGGCATGAAGCACCCACGGGAGCCGGAGCATGACGATGCAGAGTCTCGGTTCACAGGAGCCTGGGAAGAACATCCCGTACGGAACCCTTTACCCGAAAACATCCGAACCGCACATGCTCGCGACAGTCCTGCCGTTAGAGAATGCACCGTGCACGCGACCGAGTAAGGCCACTCAGAGACATCCATTTCCCAGGTATATGCCCCCTACGCACTTTTGGTGGCGCAACTCGCACGAACAGTCCCACCTCGACCCCGTAAACAAGCTTTTTTGCCTCGAAGAGTTCGTCGGAGACGAAGAAGCAACCTTCAGTGCAAACGTAGCACTCTTTTGTGCAACCGCCCAAACAACGCCCCCTCTACCCTCTGTCGAAACACTCGGCATTGCTGCTCCCTAAGGTGAGCTTCTCCTCATAGGCAATTCCGCTCTTATCCGGTCACGTTTGTGTGCCCGAATTTCGCAAGGCAACCTCCATGGGACATGGAAAAGACTCGAGAAGAGAGCTCGCTCACGGGAGAGAGAAGCCAAGGAGACCACGAGAGTGCTGAGAGTGGGACAGCGCTGAATAGGCGGGAGAAGCCTGCGCGTATAAACGGAGATATATATCCAATTGCAACGAAGGAACGTGCCAAAGATCGAGAACAATGGCAGAAATGCTAGTAACGTGCACTTCGGGACCAACGCATCACCGGAAGACAACCGCCAAACATCGAAAGAGTCGCGATGCTCCGCAACCTACGTGCAAAGCGGTCGCACACCGGGTAAGGGAGTGAGAGCCCCAAACATAGCTGGGCGAGGCGCTCACTCCGCTCTTTAATATCTCGTTAATACCGCCAAGGAAATGGCACAAGCACACACACACAAGCATCCTCGGAAGAGGACAGTTCGAGTGACAGGTCAAATCCAAGAGTTCCGAAGACTACCTCCAGGAACAATCGGGAACAAGACCGATTACAAGTCGTCGAGTCTGTTACTGGGCGAACACGAGATGCGCACAGGAAATCGATCAGCCCTCACAATGGCCCAAGGCCAGAGATCGGACTGCTACGATTTACCCCAACAATCATCGTGCCACTCTTCGCAGAGAGGTGATAGACGCCAACGAGCCCGCGCATAGCAATCGAGGTGTAAAAAGGGCGTTGAAGGCAGGAAGCCTGGACGAAAGAGGCTACGAGGTCACCTCGAAGCGGTCTAAGAATCGGGCGCACTTGGGGCGACTACCAGTGCCAACCCCTTATCCCGCGGTGCGTCCGACACACAGAAATTTCCAAGGCGGCCAAGGAGCCTCCCCGCATAGCAATCGGGGTGTGAGGTTACGGATGCAGCATTGATAGCAATCGAGGTGTGAGGCGAAGGATGCAGAAGTGAGAGCCGAGGGATGTAGCAGAGATAGCAATCGGGGTGTGTGATGCAGAAGAGATAGCAATCGAGGTGTGCGGTGGGAAGGGCCCAGCAGCCAGAATGCATGAAGCGACGGATGAAGCAGTGATGACAACCGGGCTGTGAGGAGAGGAGGGATGCAGCCAAGAAAGCAATCAGGGCTCGAGGCAAGGGATGCATCAAGGATAGCAATCATGTTGTGAGGCGAGATTCCAAAGGCTAAACGTGAGAGGCTGCAGGGTCGACTCAGAGAGGTCTATGCATGTGAGAGGCTGAAAGCAAGGTCGACTCGGAGCGGTCTATGCATCGGGCGCGCTTGGGGCGACTACCAGTGCCAACCCCTTATCCCGCGACGCGTCCGACAAAGAGAACGTTCCAAGGCGGCAGAGGAGGTTACCAGCCGAAGGATGCAGTAGCAATAACAGGTATAGTTCCGCGGCGGCCGAGAAGACTCACCGCATAGGAATCGGGATGCGAGGCGAGGGATGCGGCGGGAAGGCCCCGACGGCTAAACGGAAGAGGCTGCAGGGCCGCCTCGGAATGGTCCAAGCATCGGATGCGATTGGGACGACTACCAGTGCCAACCCCTTATCCCGCGATGCGTCCGATACACAGATAGTTCCAAGGCGGCCGAGGAGCCTCACCGCATATCAATCGGGGTGCGAGGCGAGGGATGGGGCGGGAAGGCCCCAACGGCTAGACGGAAGAGGCTTCAGGGCCACCTCGGAATGGTCCAAGCATCGGACGCGCTTGGGGCGACTGCCAGTGCCAACCCCTTATCCCGCGATGCGTCCGATACACAGATGGTTCCAAGGCGGCCGAGGAGCCTCACCGCATAGCAATCGGGGGTGCGAGGCGAGGGATGGGGCGGGAAGGCCCCAACGGCTAGACGGAAGAGGCTTCAGGGCCGCCTAGGAATGGTCCAAGCATCGGACACGCTTGGGGCGACTACCAGTGACAGCCCCCTATCCCGCGATGCGTCCGATACGAAGATGGTTCCAAGGCGGCCGAGGAGCCTCACCGCATAGCAATCGGGGTGCGAGGTGGGGGATGCGGCGAGATGGCCCCAACGGCTAGACGGAAGAGGCCACAGGGCCGCGTCGGAATAGTCCAAGCATCGGACGCGCTTGGGGCGACTACCAGTGACAACCCCTTATCCCGCGATGCGTCCGATACGAAGATAGTTCCAAGGCGGCCGAGGAGCCTCACCGCATAGCAATCGGGGTGCGAGGTGGGGGATGCGGCGAGATGGCCCCAACGGCTAGACGGAAGAGGCTGCAGGGCCGCCTCGGAATAGTCCAAGCATCGGACGCGCTTGGGGCCACTACCAGTGACAACCCCTTATCCCGCAATGCGTCCGATACGAAGATAGTTCCAAGGCGGCCGAAGAGCCTCACCGCATAGCAATCGGGGTGCGAGGTGGGGGATGCGGCGAGATGGCCCCAACGGCTAGACGGAAGAGGCCACAGGGCCGCCTCGGAATAGTCCAAGCATCGGACGCGCTTGGGGCGACTACCAGTGACAACCCCTTATCCCGCGATGCGTCCGATACGAAGATAGTTCCCAGGCGGCCGAGGAGCCTCACCGCATAGCAATCGGGGTGCGAGGCGAGGGATGCGGCGAGATGGCCCCAAAGGCTAGACGGAAGAGGCTGCAGGGCTGCCTCGGAATAGTCCAAGCATCGGACGCGCTTGGGGCGACTACCACTGCCAACCCCTTATCCCGCGATGCGTTCGATACACAGATAGTTCCGAGGCGGCCGAGGAGGTGGGGGATGCAGCGAGATGGCCCCAACGGCTAGACGGAAGAGGCTGCAGGGCCGCCTCGGAATAGTCCAAGCATCGGACGCGCTTGGGGCGACTACCAGTGACAACCCCTTATCCCGCGATGCGTCCGATACACAGATAGTTCCGAGGCGGCCAAGGAGCCTCACCGCATAGCAATCGTGGTGCGAGGTGGGGGATGCGGCGAGATGGCCCCAACGGCTAGACGGAAGAGGCTGCAGGGCCGCCTCGGAATGGTCCAAGCATCGGATGCGCTTGGGGCGACTACCACTGCCAACCCCTTATCCCGCGATGCGTCCGATACACAGATAGTTCCAAGGCGGCCGAGGAGCCTCACAGCATAGCAATCAGGGTGCGAGGCGAGGGATGCGGCGAGAAAGCCCCAACGGCTAGAGGGAAGAGGCTTCAGGTCCGCCTCGGAATGGTCCAAGCATCGGACGCGCTTGGGGCGACTACCAGTGACAACCCCTTATCCCGCGACGCGTCCGATACACAGATAGTTCCAAGGCGGCCGAGGAGCCTCACCGCATAGCAATCGGGGTGCGAGGCGAGGGATGCGGCGAGAAGGACCCAACGGCTACACGGAAGAGGCTTCGGGGCCGCCTCGGAATGGTCCAAGCATCGGACGCGCTTGGGGCGACTACCAGTGACAACCCCTTATCCCGCGACGCGTCCGATACACAGATAGTTCCAAGGCGGCCGAGGAGCCTCACCGCATAGCAATCGGGGTGCGAGGCGAGGGATGCGGCGAGAAGGACCCAACGGCTACACGGAAGAGGCTTCGGGGCCGCCTCGGAATGGTCCAAGCATCGGACGCGCTTGGGGCGACTACCAGTGACAACCCCTTATCCCGCGACGCGTCCGATACACAGATAGTTCCAAGGCGGCCGAGGAGCCTCACCGCATAGCAATCGGGGTGCGAGGCGAGGGATGCGGCGAGAAGGACCCAACGGCTAGACGGAAGAGGCTTCGGGTCCGCCTCGGAATGGTCCAAGCATCGGACGCGCTTGGGGCGACTACCAGTGACAACCCCTTATCCCGCGACGCGTCCGATACACAGATAGTTCCAAGGCGGCCGAGGAGCCTCACCGCATAGCAATCGGGGTGCGAGGCGAGGGATGCGGCGAGAAGGACCCAACGGCTAGACGGAAGAGGCTTCGGGTCCGCCTCGGAATGGTCCAAGCATCGGACGCGCTTGGGGCGACTACCAGTGACAACCCCTTATCCCGCGACGCGTCCGATACACAGATAGTTCCAAGGTGGCCGAGGAGCCTCACCGCATAGCAATCGGGGTGCGAGGCGAGGGATGCGGCGAGAAGGACCCAACGGCTAGACGGAAGAGGCTTCGGGTCCGCCTCGGAATGGTCCAAGCATCGGACGCGCTTGGGGCGACTACCAGTGACAACCCCTTATCCCGCGACGCGTCCGATACACAGATAGTTCCGAGGCGGCCGAGGAGCCTCACCGCATAGCAATCGGGGTGCGAGGCGAAGGATGCGGCGAGAAGGACCCAACGGCTAGACGGAAGAGGCTTCGGGTCCGCCTCGGAATGGTCTAAGCATCGGACGCGCTTGGGGCGACTACCAGTGACAACCCCTTATCCCGCGACGCGTCCGATACACAGATAGTTCCAAGGCGGCCGAGGAGCCTCACCGCATAGCAATCGGGGTGCGAGGCGAGGGATGCGGCGAGAAGGACCCAACGGCTAGACGGAAGAGGCTTCAGGGCCGCCTCGGAATGGTCCAAGCATCGAACGCGCTTGGGGCGACTACCAGTGACAACCCCTTATCCCGCGACGCGTCCGATACACAGATAGTTCCGAGGCGGCCGAGGAGCCTCACCGCATAGCAATCGGGGTGCGAGGCGAGGGATGCGGCGAGAAGGACCCAACGGCTAGACGGAAGAGGCTTCAGGGCCGCCTCGGAATGGTCCAAGCATCGGACGCGCTTGGGGCGACTACCAGTGACAACCCCTTATCCCGCGACGCGTCCGATACACAGATAGTTCCGAGGCGGCCGAGGAGCCTCACCGCATAGCAATCGGGGTGCGAGGCGAGGGATGCGGCGAGAAGGACCCAACGGCTAGACGGAAGAGGCTTCAGGGCCGCCTCGGAATGGTCCAAGCATCGGACGCGCTTGGGGCGACTACCAATGACAACCCCTTATCCCGCGACGCGTCCGATACACAGATAGTTCCGAGGCGGCCGAGGAGCCTCACCGCATAGCAATCGGGGTGCGAGGCGAGGGATGCGGCGAGAAGGACCCAACGGCTAGACGGAAGAGGCTTCAGGGCCGCCTCGGAATGGTCCAAGCATCGGACGCGCTTGGGGCGACTACCAGTGACAACCCCTTATCCCGCGACGCGTCCGATACACAGATAGTTCCGAGGCGGCCGAGGAGCCTCACCGCATAGCAATCGGGGTGCGAGGCGAGGGATGCGGCGAGAAGGACCCAACGGCTAGACGGAAGAGGCTTCAGGGCCGCCTCGGAATGGTCCAAGCATCGGACGCGCTTGGGGCGACTACCGTTGCCAACCCCTTATCCCGCGATGCGTCTGATACACAGATAGTTCCGAGGCGGCCGAGGAGCCTCACCGCATAGCAATCGGGTTGCGAGGCAGATTATTGGGAAGGGAACCCCCTGGGATGCGGCTCAAGCAGTGCCCAAAGGGACTGGAATGCGGAATCACATCGAGAGACCCAAATGCTATACGAGGGCTCAAATCGAATTATCGATTTGGCCACGACATGGACGCATCGGAACGACTACCTTTGCCGAACCACTCGCAATTGCATCCATACCGAAACCAATAGACATTTCCGTTAGAGCCCTCGCATAGCATTCGGGAATCTCGCATGCCCCTCTAAATCGACCAATGCTGGCGCTCAATGAAAATCCGAGCGCTACCACCGTTCGAGCGCCAGCATTGGTCGAGTTAGAGGGGCACGGGGGAGAATGCTCCAGTCAACACCTCCCCTATATAAGTTATTTGTCCGATTCTCGCACAACCGTAGTCTGCCTCGTCGAATCAAACAACGGTCCCAGATTCCGACTTCCGTTCCGTAGAGACCCAAAAGCTAGATGGAGGCTCGCAAGAAAGAGAGTCGGCGCATAGCAATCGGGTTTCTCGAACGTTTAGGGACCGAGCTCACTTGCGGATAGGGCAAAATCCGCCAAGCAACCCAAAAGCTAGACGGGGGCTCGAATCGAATCGCCTAGGCGGCCACAACAACGACGTGTTGGATCGACTACCAGTGCCAAACCATTCAGCAAGACTAGTCTGTGTCGAGGCCGGATAGAGATTCTCAGAGAGCGCCCGCATAGCATTTAGGAGACCTGCCGCGTCCCTCACACTCGACAAATGGTGGTGCACGTTTATAAATCCGAGCGATCCCAACCCTTTCAAGCACCAACATCGGTCGAGATAGAGGGGCACGGAGGGGGCTGCGTGAGACAACACAGTCCCCTATATAAGTTATTTGTCCGATTCTCACACATCCGAAGAATGGTCATCAAATCGGACAACAGCCCAAACTTCCGACTTCCGTCCCAGAAAGCCCAAGAGCTATCTAAAACGTTCATGGCCGGAACTCGATCGCGGCTATACCAGTCCGCCAAGCAACCCAAAAGCTAGACTGGAGCTCTAGTCGAATCACCTCTGTGGCCATTGCAAGGACGTGTTGGAGCGACTACCATTGCCGAACCATTCCGCAGGTCGAGTCCATACCAAGGCCGCATAGAGATTCACGATGAGCTCCTGCATAGCAATCAGGAGACTTGCCGTGTCCATCACAATCGATAAATCCTGGTGCAAGATTTTTGCATCCGAGCGCTCCAACCAGTCGAGCACCAGCATCAATCGACATAAACGGGCACGGGGGGAGGATGCTCGAGAACACTACCTCCCCTATATAAGTTATTTGTCCGATTCTCAAGCAGCCGAAGTCTGGTCATCGAATCGGGTCAAAGACCACAACTTCCGACTTTACCCACAATGCAAGTCATCGAATCGAACATCGGCCCCCGAGTCGGACTCCATGCGTATGTCAGGTCATCGGACCCAAATTCCGCCTTCCTGCGCATGGCGGGCCATCAATATCAACTCGGTCATCGGACCCAAACTCCGCCTTTTTGCGTATGGCACGCCTTCAAATCGGTCATCGGACCCAAATTCCGCCTTCCTGTGCATGGCGGGCCATCAACATCAACTCGGTCATCGGACCCAAATTCCGCCTTTCTGCGCATGGCACGCCATCAACTCGGTCATCGGACCCAAATTCCGCCTTCCTGCGCATGGCAGGTCATCGGACACAAATTCAGACCTCGCCAATATGCCTACGTATCGAATCGGTCATCGGACCCAACTTCCGACTTCATCCATACTGTAGGGTCTTTGAGGTTGGCGCGGTGCGCTCAACCCAGGGAGTCGACCCATCGAAGCATACACCTCCCCTATATAAGCTATTTGTCCGATTCCCACACCTGTGTAGTTTGCACCTCTGACCAGGACATCGACCCCAACTTCCGAACTCGACTGCAACGACGGCACCAGCGCCTTGGTGCGCACCTTGCGACGCACAGTCCCAACATTCGCCTTCCTGCACATGGCAGGTCATCGGACCCAAATTCCGACCTCGCGAGTATGCCTACATATCGAATCGGTCATCGGACCCAACTTCCGACTTCATCCATACCGTAGGGTCTTTGAGGTTGGCGCGGTGCGCTCAACCCGGGGAGTCGACCCAACGAAGCATACACCTCCCCTATATAAGCTATTTGTCCGATTCCCACACCTGTGTAGTTTGCACCTCCGATCAAGACATCGACCCCAACTTCCGAACTCGCCTCCAACGACCGAACCAGCGCCTTGGTGCGCACCTTGCAACGCACAGTGCCAACATTCGCCTTCCTGCACGTGGCAGGTCATCGGACCCAAATTCCGACCTCGCGAGTATGCCTACATATCGAATCGGTCATCGGACCCAACTTCCGACTTCATCCATACCGTAGGGTCTTTGAGGTTGGCGCGGTGCGCTCAACCCGGGGAGTCGACCCAACGAAGCATACACCTCCCCTATATAAGCTATTTGTCCGATTCCCACACCTGTGTAGCTTGCACCTCCGATCAGGACATCGACCCCAACTTCCGAACTCGACTAAAAAGACCGCACCAGCGCCTTGGTGTGCACCTTGCAACGCACAGTGTCAACATTCGCCTTCCTGCACATGGCAGGTCATCGGACCCAAATTCCGACCTCATGAGCATACCTACTAATCGAATTGGTCATCGGACCCAACTTCCGACTTCATCCATACCGTAGGGTCTTTGAGGTTGGCGCGGTGCGCTCAACCTGGGGAGTCGACCCATCGAAGCATACACCTCCCCTATATAAGCTATTTGTCCGATTCCGACACCTGTGTAGTTTGCACCTCCGCTCAGGACATCGACCCCAACTTCCGAACTCGCCTGCAACGACCGAACCAGCGCCTTGGTGCGCACCAAAAGTGCGCACTTTTGGAGGGCACTTTTGTGCGCTCCAAAGGTGCGCACTTTTGGAGGGCACTTTTCTGCGCTCCAAAGGTGCGCACTTTTGGAGGGCACTTTTTGGAGGGCACTTTTCTGCGCTCCAAAGGTGCGCACTTTTGGAGGGCACTTTTTGGAGGGCACTTTTCTGCGCTCCAAAGGTGCGCACTTTTGGAGGGCACTTTTTGGAGGGCACTTTTCTGCGCTCCAAAGGTGCGCACTTTTGGAGGGCACTTTTTGGAGGGCACTTTTCTGCGCTCCAAAGGTGCGCACTTTTGGAGGGCACTTTTTGGAGGGCACTTTTCTGCGCTCCAAAGGTGCGCACTTTTGGAGGGCACTTTTCTGCGCTCCAAAGGTGCGCACTTTTGGAGGGCACTTTTTGGAGGGCACTTTTCTGCGCTCCAAAGGTGCGCACTTTTGGAGGGCACTTTTTGGAGGGCACTTTTCTGCGCTCCAAAGGTGCGCACTTTTGGAGGGCACTTTTTGGAGGGCACTTTTCTGCGCTCCAAAGGTGCGCACTTTTGGAGGGCACTTTTGTGCACTCCAAAGGTGCGCACTTTTGGAGGGCACTTTTCCTGTGCTCCAAAGGTGCACACCTAGGTGAGCACCTTCGACCACACCTTGTAGCACACCAAACTCTGACTTTCGACTTCATCCGCAATGCAGGGTCTTTGAGGTTGGCGCAATGCGCACAACCAGGGGAGTCGACCCATCAAACCCAACACCTCCCCTATATAAGCTATTTGTCTGATTCTCATACATGCGTAGCCTGCAGGAGCAATTAGGACATCGACCCCAACTTTCGGCTTCTAAACGAAAACAAGGTCTTTGAGGTTGGTGTAATGCGAACAACTAGGGGAGTCAACCCATCAAACCCAACACCTCCCCTATATAAGCTATTTGTCTGATTCTCATACATGTGTAGTCTACAGGAGCAATTAGGACATCGACCCCAACTTTTGACTTCTTAACGAAAACAAGGTCTTTGAGGTTGACGTAATGCGCACAACCAGGGGAGTCGACCCATCAAACCCAACACCTCCCCTATATAAGCTATTTGTCCGATTCTCATACATGTGTAGCCTGCAGGAGCCATTAGGACATTGACCCCAACTTTTGACTTCTTAACGAAAACAAGGTCTTTGAGGTTGGCGTAATGCGCACAACCAAGGGAGTTGACCCATCAAACCCAACACCTCCCCTATATAAGCTATTTGTCTGATTCTCATACATGTGTAGCCTGCAACAACGATTAGGACATCCACCCCAACTTCTGAATTCGTCTGCGTTGACCGCACCAAAGGTGCACGCCTTGGTGCTCACCAAAATCCGACTTCCGACTTCTTCTGCTATGCGGGGTCTTTGAGGTTGGCGCAGTGCGCACAACCAGGGGAGTCAACCCACCGAATGCAACACCTCCCCTATATAAGCTATTTGTCTGATTCTCATACATGCGTAGACTGCAGCAATGATTAGGACATCCACCCCAACTTTTGACTTCTTAAACAAGACAGGGTCTTTGAAGTTGGTGCAGTGCACACAACCAGGGGAGTCGACCCATCAAACGCAACACCTCCCCTATATAAAGCTATTTGTCCGATTCTCATACGTGTAGTCTGCAGCAGCGATTAGGACATCGACCCCAACTTCCGAATTCGTTTGCATTGACCGCACCAAAGGTGCACGCCTTGGTGTGCACCCTGGAGTGCACTTTGGTGCTCACCTCGGTGCACACTTTGGTGTGCACCTCGGTGTGCACCAAAGGTGCGCACCTTGGAGCGCACCAAAGGTGTACACTTTGGAGCGCACCACATAGGGTCTTTGAGAGGTTGGCGCAGTGCGCACACCAAGGTGGGTGTTGAGGTGCGTGCCGAGGTGGGTGGGTGCTAGGGTGCGCTCCATGGTGGGTGCCAGGGTGGGTGCGTGCTAGGGTGGATTCCAAAGAGGGTCATAGGGTGGGTGCCAAGGTGGGTTGGTGATATAGTGGGTTCAAAGGTGGGTACTAGGGTGGGTTCCAAGGTGGGTCACAAGTTGGGTGCCAGGATGCGTGGGTGTTAGGTTGGGTGCCAAGGTGGGCTCCTGCGTGGGTGGGTGCTAGGGTGGGTTTCAAGGTGGACGCGAGGGCGGGTGCCAAGGTGGGTAACAAGTTGGGTGTTAGGATGGGTGAGTGCTAGAGTGGGTGCCAAGGTGGGTGGGTGCTAAGGTGGATGCCAAGGTGGTTCACAGGGTGGGTGGGTTCTAGGGTGAGTTCCAAGGTGGGTCACAGGTTCAGTGCTAGGGTGGGTGTCAAGGCGGGTGTCGAGGTGCCTGGGTGCTAGGGTGTGGATGCCAATGTGGGTCATAGGGTGGGTACTAGGGTGGGCTGCAATGTGGGTGCCAAGGTGGGTAACATGCTCGGTGGGTTCTAAATTGGGTGCCAGGGTGGGTGTGCACCCACCTTGCCCGAGGTGGGTGCCAAGGTGCCAGTGTGGGTGGGTGCTAAGGTGGATGCCAAGGTGGGTGAGAAGGTGGGTGATAGGTTGAGTGGTAGGATGGGTGGGTGCCAAGATGGGTCACAGGGTGGGTGCAAGGGTGGGTAGGTGCTAGGGTTGGTGTCAGGGTGGGTGGGTGCTAGGTTGGGTTCCAAGGTGGGTGCGAGGGTGAGTGTCAAGGTGGGTCACAGGTTAGGTGCTAGGATGGGTGAGTGCTAGGGTGCAAAGGTGCCAGGGTGGGTGCTAGGATGGGTCGATGCTAGGGTGAGTGGCAAGGTGGGTCCACAAGTGTCAAGGTGGGTGCCGAGGTGGGTGCCAAGTCGGCGACTGCTATGGTGGATGCCAAGGTGGGTCACGGGGTGGGTGCCAAGTTGCTAGGTTGGGTTCCAAGGTGGGTGCCAACGTGGGTGCTAGGGTGCGTGGGTTAAAGGGTGTGTCACAACGTGGGTGCCAGGATGGGTGCGCACCCACACTGGCCAAGACGGGTGCGGGTGCAAGGTTGGGTTCCAAGCCCGGTCACAGGCTGGGTGCTAGGATGGGTGGGTGCCAAGGTGGGCACCAGGGTGGGTGCACCCACCCTGGCCAAGGTGGGTCACGGGGTGGGTCCTAGGGTGGGTAACGGGGTGGGTACTAAGGTGCGTGCCAAGGTGGGTCATAGGGTGGGTGCCAAGGTGGGCACCAGGGTGGGTGTGCACCAACCCTAGCCAGGGTAGGTCACGGGGTGGTTGTCGGGGTGGGCGTCAAGGAGCCAAGGTGGGTGGCAAGTAGCCAAGTTGCGTGCCAAGGTGGGTGTCGGGGTGGGTGCCAAGGATCCAAGGTGGGTGCCAAGGAACCAAGGTGGGTGTCTGGGTGGGTGCCGAGGTGGGAGCCAGGGTGGGTCCCAAGGTGAGTGCAAAGGTGGGTGCCAGGGTCAAGGTGAGTGCCAATGTGGGTTCCAAGGTGCCAGGGTCAGGGTGAGTGCCAATGTGGGTTCAAAGGTGCTAAGTTGGGTGCGAGGTTGGGTGCGAGGGTGGGTGGGTGCCAAGGTGTGCTAGGTGGAAGCCCGGGTGGGTCGGCATCCCATGGGTGTCGAGTTGGGTGCCTGATGGGTGCTTCTTGTCAAGTTTTAGTCGTCGGGACTCATTTCGAGCCTTAGAGGTCGTTTCTTGTCCGGTTGCCCTGTCTTCGACCTGGGAACCCAATTTTGGTCCTCGGGTCCCATTTTTTTTTGTCTCGCATCCCACTTTTGGCCTGTGGCCTTTTCGGGGTCGATTCTCGTTTTGGGCATCAGAGCATGTTTCTTCTCCTAAAACCCAATATTTGTTTATTAAGTCTCGGAACACATTTTTGTTCTCGTGGACCCATCATGGGTCTTGGAACGCATTTGTGGTCCTTGGGTCCCATTTTGCATCCCGAAACTTGTGTTTTGGTGCTTGATCCCTATTTTGGGTGCCCACCTTGCACCAAGTGCGCACCCGGGGCAAACCGAGCGCCTTGGTGCACCGGGGCAAGATCGAGCGTGCACCCGAGGCGCCCCGAACATGCACCAAGGTGCACTCGGCCCACATGTGAGCGCAGGTCGTTGCGCCCGAGGTGGTGTGTGGGCACCGCGTTGCAGACGGGACACTGCACGCACACGACGCCCCCTCCAGGTGCACGCACGTAGGCCGGGCCGGGTGCACACCCGACGCCCTAGCAAGGTGCGCGCACCCGGGCAGGGCTCACACTTGGCGAACGGGGCGCACTTCGCGAGGGAGGGTGTGCACCTCGACGGGGGTGGGTGGCCGGGGTGGATTCGCACGTGGGTCGCGGTTTGCTAAGTACACACTGCGACAAGCTCATAACGGGTGCGATCATACCAGCGTTAGTGCACCGGATCCCATCAGAACTCCGCAGTTAAGCGCGCTTGGGCCGGAGTAGTACTGGGATGGGTGACCTCCCGGGAAGTCCCGGTGTTGCACCCTTTTTTAGTTTTTCGCCGGGCGTCGCAATGCTATTTGAATAAACCTTTTGCCCGTTTGCGTTCTCGTCGGGGCCGGGCCGGGCCGGGGTGCGCTGCCCGCACTACCGCGCGCGCGGGGGCGACACCGAGCGCGCACCCGAGGCGCCCCGAGCACACAGGCCACGGTGCAACCCGGGCGTTGTGCGCGCACCCCGGTGCGCCCGAGGTGCTGCGCGCGCACCCAGGTGAAATCGGTGTGCACCTCGGCCAGTGCGCGCTCGGTCGAGTCGCGCACGTTGGCCAAGGTGCACGGTGATGTTTCTTACTCTAAGGTTCCGCACCAGACGCCCGGGACAGGTGAGCGAAGCTGGGCGGGGCCGGGTGCGCGGCCGGGGCAGGTGCACGCAGCTGGAGAGAGCTTTGGAGCACACTTCGGAGCGCACCAATGATGCGCTCCATTCAAAAGTTTCCTGAAAAGGCAAAAAAAGTTGAGATTATAGAATTTCCCACTTGAGAGATTGTAAAAAAAAAAAATTTAAAATGAAGGAAACGCGGGTGCCAAGGTGTGCGCAGCCCAGCCAAGGTGTGCGCACCAAGGCGCCCACCCTGGCGAAGGTGCACGCAAGGTGCGCACCCGAGGCAAACCGGACAATTAACCCAACTTTCGACTTCGCGCGCACCTTGGAGCGCACTTCGGAGCGCTCCTTGGTGCGCACCAATCTTGGGCACCTCGGAGTGCACCATGGCGCCCACCAAGGTGCGCACCCGGGGCAAACCGAGCTCCGACTTCGTGCGCACCTTGGAGCGCACGAAAGGTGCGCACCATGGCGCCCACCAAGGTGCGCAGCCCAGCCAAGGCGTGCGCATCAAGGTGCGCACCCTGGCGAAGGTGCGCACCCGGGGCAAACCGAGCTCCGACTTCGTGCGCACCTTGGAGCGCACAAAAGGTGCGCAACCCAGCCAAGGTGTGCGCACCCCGGTCAAACCGAGCTCCGAATCGTGCGCACCAGAGGTGCACGCCATCGTGCGCACCTTGGAGCACACTTCGGAGCCCTCCTTGGTGCGCGCCGATGTTGCGCACCTCGGAGCGCACCCGGGGAAAACAATGCAATTAACCCGACTTTCGACTTCGTGGGCACCTCGGAGCGCTCTCGGGTTCGCACCTCGGAGCACACCGAGGTGCGCACCTTTGATGCGCTGCCTTCACCAATTTCCAGAAAAGGCAAGAAAACATTGAGAAGGTGTGCGCACCGAGGTGCCCACCCTGGCGAAGGTGCACGCGAGGTGCGCACCCGGGGCAAACCGGGCTCCGACTTCGTGCACGCCGCACCTTGGAGCACACTTCGGAGCGCTCCTTGGTGCGCACCAGGGCGCGCAACCCAGCCGAGGTGCCCACCCCGGCGAAGGTGCACGCGAGGTGCGCACCCGGGGCAAACCGGGCTCCGACTTCGTGCACGCCATGGTGCCCACCGCGGCGAAGGTGCACGCGAGGTGCGCACCCGGGGCAAACCGGGCTCCGACTTCGTGCACGCCGCACCTTGGAGCACACTTCGGAGCGCTCCTTGGTGCGCACCATGGTGCCCACCAGGGCGCGCAACCCCGCCGAAGGTGCACGCGAGGTGCGCACCCGGGGCAAACCGGGCTCCGACTTCGTGCACGCCGCACCTTGGAGCACACTTCGGAGCGCTCCTTGGTGCGCACCATGGTGCCCACCAGGGCGCGCAACCCCGCCGAAGGTGCACGCGAGGTGCGCACCCGGGGCAAACCGGGCTCCGACTTCGTGCACGCCATGGTGCGCACCGCGGCGAAGGTGCGCACCCGGGGCAAACCGGGCTCCGACTTCGTGCACGCCGCACCTTGGAGCACACTTCGGAGCGCTCCTTGGTGCGCACCAGGGCGCGCAACCCAGCCGAGGTGCCCACCCCGGCGAAGGTGCACGCGAGGTGCGTACCCGGGGCAAACCGGGCTCCGACTTCGTGCACGCCGCACCTTGGAGCACACTTCGGAGCGCTCCTTGGTGCGCACCATGGTGCCCACCAGGCCGCGCAACCCAGCCAAGGTGTGCGCACCAAGGTGCACGCGAGGTGCGCACCCGGGGCAAACCGGGGTCCGACTTCGTGCACGCCGCACCTTGGAGCACACATCGGGGCGCTCCCGGGTTCGCACCGGCGTTGCGCACCGTGGTGGGCACCTCGGAGCACACCAAGGTGGGCAGCGAGGTGCGCACCTTTGATGCGATGCCTTCACTAATTTCCATAAAAGGCAAAAAAAAAACGAGATTTTAAAATTTCCGTTTTGAAAGATAGTGAGAAAAAGGGAATGCTGGTGCCATCTTGAGCCCGCCCTGGTGCGCAGCCCAGCCAAGGTGTGCGCACCAAGGTGCCCACCCTGGCGAAGGTGCGCGCCCGGGCAATTAACCCAACTTCCAACTTCGCGCGCGCCAGGGTGGGAGCGCACCCAACAACCGGGCCTGGGAAGAGCCAATGCGAGAAACCCCACCAAACGCTCTGACAAAAAAAGAGGGGGCGCTCCAGTAACCCCGCTTCGGAGCGCACCCTGGGCAAACCCAGCCAAGGTGCCCACCCCGGCCAAGGTGCAGGCGAGGTGCGCACCCGGGGCAAACCGGGCTCCGACAACGTGCACGCCGCACCTTGGAGCACACTTCGTAGCGCTCCCGGGTGCGCACCTCAGAGCACACCAAGGTGGGCAGCGAGGTGCGCACCTTTGATGCGCTGCCTTCACTAATTTCCAGAAAAGGCAAAAAAAAAAGGAGATTTTAAAATTTCCGTTTTGAAAGATAGTGAAAAAAACGGAACGCGCGTGCCATCTTGAGCCCGCCCTGGTGCACAGCCCAGGTAAGGTGCCCACCCTGGCAAAGGTGCGCACCCGGGCAATTAACCCTACTTCCGACTTCGTGCGCGCCAGGGTGGCAACCGGGCCTCGGAAGAGCCAATGCGAGAAACCCCACCAAACGCTCCGACAAAAAAAGAGGCGGCGCTCCAATAACCCCGCTTCGGAGCGCAGCCGGGGCAAACCCAGCCAAGGTGCCCACCCCGACGAAGGTGCACGCGAGGTGCGCACCCGGGGCAAACCGGGCTCCGACAACGTGCACGCAGCACCTTGGAGCACACTTCGAAGCACTCCCGGGTGCCCACCGGCGTTGCGCACCGTGGTGGGCAGCGAGGTGCGCACCTTTGATGCGCTGCCTTCACTAATTTCCAGAAAAAGGCAAAAAAAAATGAGATTTTAAAATTTCCGTTTTGAAAGATAGTGAAAAAAAAGGAACGCGGGTGCCATCTTGAGCCCGCCCTGGTGCGCAGCCCAGGCAAGGCATGCGCACCAAGGTGCCCACCCGAGGTGCACACCCGGGGCAAACCGGGCTCCGACTTCGTGCAGGCCGCACCTTGGAGCACACTTCGGAGCGCTCCTTGGTGCGCACCATGGTGCCCACCAGGGCGCGCAACCCAGCCAAGGTCTGCACACTAAGGTGCCCACCCCGGCGAAGGTGCACGCGAGGTGCGCACCCGGGGCAAACCGGGCTCCGACTTCGTGCACGCCATGGTGCCCACCGCGGCGAAGGTGCACGCGAGGTGCGCACCCGGGGCAAACCGGGCTCCGACTTCGTGCACGCCGCACCTTGGAGCACACTTCGGAGCGCTCCTTGGTGCGCACCATGGTGCCCACCAGGGCGCGCAACCCAGCCAAGGTGTGCGCACCAAGGTGCACGCGAGGTGCGCACCCGGGGCAAACCGGGGTCCGACTTCGTGCACGCCGCACCTTGGAGCACACATCGGAGCGCTCCCAGGTTCGCACCAGCGTTGCGCACCTTTGATGCGCTGCCTTCACTAATTTCCAGAAAAGGCAAAAAAAAACGATATTTTAAAATTTCCGTTCTGAAAGATAGTGAAAAAAACGGAACGCGGGTGCCATCTTGAGCCCTTCCTGGTGCGCAGCCCAGGCAAGTTGTGCGCACCAAGGTGCCCACCCTGGCGGAGGTGCGCGCCCGGGGCAAACCGGGCTCCGACTTCGTGCACTGCATGGTGCCCACCAAGGCGCGCAACCCAGCCAAGGTGCCCACCGCAGCGAAGGTGCACGCGAGGTGCACACCCGGGGCAAACCGGGCTCCGACTTCGTGCACGCCGCACCTTGGAGCACACTTCAGAGCGCTCCTTGGTGCGCACCAGGGCGCGCAACCCAGCCGAGGTGCCCACCCCGGCGAAGGTGCACGCGAGGTGCGCACCCGGGGCAAACCGGGCTCCGACTTCGTGCACGCCATGGTGCCCACCGCGGCGAAGGTGCGCACCTGGGGCAAACCGGGCTCCGACTTCGTGCACGCCGCACCTTGGAGCACACTTCGGAGCGCTCCTTGGTGCGCACCATGGTGCCCACCAGGCCGCGCAACCCAGCCAAGGTGTGCGCACCAAGGTGCACGCGAGGTGCGCACCCGGGGCAAACCGGGGTCCGACTTCGTGCACGCCGCACCTTGGAGCACACATCGGGGCGCTCCCGGGTTCGCACCGGCGTTGCGCACCGTGGTGGGCACCTCGGAGCACACCAAGGTGGGCAGCGAGGTGCGCACCTTTGATGCGATGCCTTCACTAATTTCCATAAAAGGCAAAAAAAAAACGAGATTTTAAAATTTCCGTTTTGAAAGATAGTGAGAAAAAGGGAATGCTGGTGCCATCTTGAGCCCGCCCTGGTGCGCAGCCCAGCCAAGGTTTGCGCACCAAGGTGCCCACCCTGGCGAAGGTGCGCGCCCGGGCAATTAACCCAACTTCCAACTTCGCGCGCGCCAGGGTGGGAGCGCACCCAACAACCGGGCCTGGGAAGAGCCAATGCGAGAAACCCCACCAAACTCTCTGACAAAAAAAGAGGGGGCGCTCCAGTAACCCCGCTTCGGAGCGCACCCTGGGCAAACCCAGCCAAGGTGCCCACCCCGGCCAAGGTGCAGGCGAGGTGCGCACCCGGGGCAAACCGGGCTCCGACAACGTGCACGCCGCACCTTGGAGCACACTTCGTAGCGCTCCCGGGTGCGCACCTCAGAGCACACCAAGGTGGGCAGCGAGGTGCGCACCTTTGATGCGCTGCCTTCACTAATTTCCAGAAAAGGCAAAAAAAAAAGGAGATTTTAAAATTTCCGTTTTGAAAGATAGTGAAAAAAACGGAACGCGCGTGCCATCTTGAGCCCGCCCTGGTGCGCAGCCCAGGTAAGGTGCCACCCTGGCAAAGGTGCGCACCCGGGCAATTAACCCTACTTCCGACTTCGTGCGCGCCAGGGTGGCAACCGGGCCTCGGAAGAGCCAATGCGAGAAACCCCACCAAACGCTCCGACAAAAAAAGAGGCGGCGCTCCAATAACCCCGCTTCGGAGCGCAGCCGGGGCAAACCAAGCCAAGGTGCCCACCCCGACGAAGGTGCACGCGAGGTGCGCACCCGGGGCAAACCGGGCTCCGACAACGTGCACGCAGCACCTTGGAGCACACTTCGAAGCACTCCCGGGTGCCCACCGGCGTTGCGCACCGTGGTGGGCAGCGAGGTGCGCACCTTTGATGCGCTGCCTTCACTAATTTCCAGAAAAAGGCAAAAAAAAATGAGATTTTAAAATTTCCGTTTTGAAAGATAGTGAAAAAAAAGGAACGCGGGTGCCATCTTGAGCCCGCCCTGGTGCGCAGCCCAGGCAAGGCATGCGCACCAAGGTGCCCACCCGAGGTGCACACCCGGGGCAAACCGGGCTCCGACTTCGTGCAGGCCGCACCTTGGAGCACACTTCGGAGCGCTCCTTGGTGCGCACCATGGTGCCCACCAGGGCGCACCCGAGGCAAACCGGGCTCCGACTTCGTGCACGCCGCACCTTGGAGCACACATCGGAGCGCTCCCAGGTTCGCACCAGCGTTGCGCACCTTTGATGCGCTGCCTTCACTAATTTCCAGAAAAGGCAAAAAAAAACGATATTTTAAAATTTCCGTTCTGAAAGATAGTGAAAAAAACGGAACGCGGGTGCCATCTTGAGCCCTTCCTGATGCGCAGCCCAGGCAAGTTGTGCGCACCAAGGTGCCCACCCTGGCGGAGGTGCGCGCCCGGGGCAAACCGGGCTCCGACTTCGTGCACTGCATGGTGCCCACCAAGGCGCGCAACCCAGCCAAGGTGCCCACCGCAGCGAAGGTGCACGCGAGGTGCGCACCCGAGGTGCACACCCGGGGCAAACCGGGCTCCGACTTCGTGCACGCCGCACCTTGGAGCACACTTCAGAGCGCTCCTTGGTACGCACCAGGGCGCGCAACCCAGCCAAGGTGCTCACCCCGGCGAAGGTGCACGCGAGGTGCGCACCCGGGGCAAACCGGGCTCGGACTTCGTGCACGCCGCACCTTGGACCACACATCGGAGCGCTCCCGGGTTCGCACCAGCATTGCGCACCTTTGATGCGCTGCCTTCACTAATTTCCAGAAAAGGCAAAAAAAAGAAAAAAATGAGATTTTAAAATTTCCGTTTTGAAAGATAGTGAAAAAAACGGAACGCGGGTGCCATCTTGAGCCCGCCCTGGTGTGCAGCCCAGGCAAGTTGTGCGCACCAAGGCACCCACCCTGGCCAAGGTGGGTCACGGGGTGGGTCCTAGGGTGGGTAACGGGGTGGGTACTAAGGTGCGTGCCAAGGTGGGTCATAGGGTGGGTGCCAAGGTGGGCACCAGGGTGGGTGTGCACCAACCCTAGCCAGGGTAGGTCACGGGGTGGTTGTCGGGGTGGGCGTCAAGGAGCCAAGGTGGGTGGCAAGTAGCCAAGTTGCGTGCCAAGGTGGGTGTCGGGGTGGGTGCCAAGGATCCAAGGTGGGTGCCAAGGAACCAAGGTGGGTGTCTGGGTGGGTGCCGAGGTGGGAGCCAGGGTGGGTCCCAAGGTGAGTGCAAAGGTGGGTGCCAGGGTCAAGGTGAGTGCCAATGTGGGTTCCAAGGTGCCAGGGTCAGGGTGAGTGCCAATGTGGGTTCAAAGGTGCTAAGTTGGGTGCGAGGTTGGGTGCGAGGGTGGGTGGGTGCCAAGGTGTGCTAGGTGGAAGCCCGGGTGGGTCGGCATCCCATGGGTGTCGAGTTGGGTGCCTGATGGGTGCTTCTTGTCAAGTTTTAGTCGTCGGGACTCATTTCGAGCCTTAGAGGTCGTTTCTTGTCCGGTTGCCCTGTCTTCGACCTGGGAACCCAATTTTGGTCCTCGGGTCCCATTTTTTTTTGTCTCGCATCCCACTTTTGGCCTGTGGCCTTTTCGGGGTCGATTCTCGTTTTGGGCATCAGAGCATGTTTCTTCTCCTAAAACCCAATATTTGTTTATTAAGTCTCGGAACACATTTTTGTTCTCGTGGACCCATCATGGGTCTTGGAACGCATTTGTGGTCCTTGGGTCCCATTTTGCATCCCGAAACTTGTGTTTTGGTGCTTGATCCCTATTTTGGGTGCCCACCTTGCACCAAGTGCGCACCCGGGGCAAACCGAGCGCCTTGGTGCACCGGGGCAAGATCGAGCGTGCACCCGAGGCGCCCCGAACATGCACCAAGGTGCACTCGGCCCACATGTGAGCGCAGGTCGTTGCGCCCGAGGTGGTGTGTGGGCACCGCGTTGCAGACGGGACACTGCACGCACACGACGCCCCCTCCAGGTGCACGCACGTAGGCCGGGCCGGGTGCACACCCGACGCCCTAGCAAGGTGCGCGCACCCGGGCAGGGCTCACACTTGGCGAACGGGGCGCACTTCGCGAGGGAGGGTGTGCACCTCGACGGGGGTGGGTGGCCGGGGTGGATTCGCACGTGGGTCGCGGTTTGCTAAGTACACACTGCGACAAGCTCATAACGGGTGCGATCATACCAGCGTTAGTGCACCGGATCCCATCAGAACTCCGCAGTTAAGCGCGCTTGGGCCGGAGTAGTACTGGGATGGGTGACCTCCCGGGAAGTCCCGGTGTTGCACCCTTTTTTAGTTTTTCGCCGGGCGTCGCAATGCTATTTGAATAAACCTTTTGCCCGTTTGCGTTCTCGTCGGGGCCGGGCCGGGCCGGGGTGCGCTGCCCGCACTACCGCGCGCGCGGGGGCGACACCGAGCGCGCACCCGAGGCGCCCCGAGCACACAGGCCACGGTGCAACCCGGGCGTTGTGCGCGCACCCCGGTGCGCCCGAGGTGCTGCGCGCGCACCCAGGTGAAATCGGTGTGCACCTCGGCCAGTGCGCGCTCGGTCGAGTCGCGCACGTTGGCCAAGGTGCACGGTGATGTTTCTTACTCTAAGGTTCCGCACCAGACGCCCGGGACAGGTGAGCGAAGCTGGGCGGGGCCGGGTGCGCGGCCGGGGCAGGTGCACGCAGCTGGAGAGAGCTTTGGAGCACACTTCGGAGCGCACCAATGATGCGCTCCATTCAAAAGTTTCCTGAAAAGGCAAAAAAAGTTGAGATTATAGAATTTCCCACTTGAGAGATTGTAAAAAAAAAAAATTTAAAATGAAGGAAACGCGGGTGCCAAGGTGTGCGCAGCCCAGCCAAGGTGTGCGCACCAAGGCGCCCACCCTGGCGAAGGTGCACGCAAGGTGCGCACCCGAGGCAAACCGGACAATTAACCCAACTTTCGACTTCGCGCGCACCTTGGAGCGCACTTCGGAGCGCTCCTTGGTGCGCACCAATCTTGGGCACCTCGGAGTGCACCATGGCGCCCACCAAGGTGCGCACCCGGGGCAAACCGAGCTCCGACTTCGTGCGCACCTTGGAGCGCACGAAAGGTGCGCACCATGGCGCCCACCAAGGTGCGCAGCCCAGCCAAGGCGTGCGCATCAAGGTGCGCACCCTGGCGAAGGTGCGCACCCGGGGCAAACCGAGCTCCGACTTCGTGCGCACCTTGGAGCGCACAAAAGGTGCGCAACCCAGCCAAGGTGTGCGCACCCCGGTCAAACCGAGCTCCGAATCGTGCGCACCAGAGGTGCACGCCATCGTGCGCACCTTGGAGCACACTTCGGAGCCCTCCTTGGTGCGCGCCGATGTTGCGCACCTCGGAGCGCACCCGGGGAAAACAATGCAATTAACCCGACTTTCGACTTCGTGGGCACCTCGGAGCGCTCTCGGGTTCGCACCTCGGAGCACACCGAGGTGCGCACCTTTGATGCGCTGCCTTCACCAATTTCCAGAAAAGGCAAGAAAACATTGAGAAGGTGTGCGCACCGAGGTGCCCACCCTGGCGAAGGTGCACGCGAGGTGCGCACCCGGGGCAAACCGGGCTCCGACTTCGTGCACGCCGCACCTTGGAGCACACTTCGGAGCGCTCCTTGGTGCGCACCAGGGCGCGCAACCCAGCCGAGGTGCCCACCCCGGCGAAGGTGCACGCGAGGTGCGCACCCGGGGCAAACCGGGCTCCGACTTCGTGCACGCCATGGTGCCCACCGCGGCGAAGGTGCACGCGAGGTGCGCACCCGGGGCAAACCGGGCTCCGACTTCGTGCACGCCGCACCTTGGAGCACACTTCGGAGCGCTCCTTGGTGCGCACCATGGTGCCCACCAGGGCGCGCAACCCCGCCGAAGGTGCACGCGAGGTGCGCACCCGGGGCAAACCGGGCTCCGACTTCGTGCACGCCGCACCTTGGAGCACACTTCGGAGCGCTCCTTGGTGCGCACCATGGTGCCCACCAGGGCGCGCAACCCCGCCGAAGGTGCACGCGAGGTGCGCACCCGGGGCAAACCGGGCTCCGACTTCGTGCACGCCATGGTGCGCACCGCGGCGAAGGTGCGCACCCGGGGCAAACCGGGCTCCGACTTCGTGCACGCCGCACCTTGGAGCACACTTCGGAGCGCTCCTTGGTGCGCACCAGGGCGCGCAACCCAGCCGAGGTGCCCACCCCGGCGAAGGTGCACGCGAGGTGCGTACCCGGGGCAAACCGGGCTCCGACTTCGTGCACGCCGCACCTTGGAGCACACTTCGGAGCGCTCCTTGGTGCGCACCATGGTGCCCACCAGGCCGCGCAACCCAGCCAAGGTGTGCGCACCAAGGTGCACGCGAGGTGCGCACCCGGGGCAAACCGGGGTCCGACTTCGTGCACGCCGCACCTTGGAGCACACATCGGGGCGCTCCCGGGTTCGCACCGGCGTTGCGCACCGTGGTGGGCACCTCGGAGCACACCAAGGTGGGCAGCGAGGTGCGCACCTTTGATGCGATGCCTTCACTAATTTCCATAAAAGGCAAAAAAAAAACGAGATTTTAAAATTTCCGTTTTGAAAGATAGTGAGAAAAAGGGAATGCTGGTGCCATCTTGAGCCCGCCCTGGTGCGCAGCCCAGCCAAGGTGTGCGCACCAAGGTGCCCACCCTGGCGAAGGTGCGCGCCCGGGCAATTAACCCAACTTCCAACTTCGCGCGCGCCAGGGTGGGAGCGCACCCAACAACCGGGCCTGGGAAGAGCCAATGCGAGAAACCCCACCAAACGCTCTGACAAAAAAAGAGGGGGCGCTCCAGTAACCCCGCTTCGGAGCGCACCCTGGGCAAACCCAGCCAAGGTGCCCACCCCGGCCAAGGTGCAGGCGAGGTGCGCACCCGGGGCAAACCGGGCTCCGACAACGTGCACGCCGCACCTTGGAGCACACTTCGTAGCGCTCCCGGGTGCGCACCTCAGAGCACACCAAGGTGGGCAGCGAGGTGCGCACCTTTGATGCGCTGCCTTCACTAATTTCCAGAAAAGGCAAAAAAAAAAGGAGATTTTAAAATTTCCGTTTTGAAAGATAGTGAAAAAAACGGAACGCGCGTGCCATCTTGAGCCCGCCCTGGTGCGCAGCCCAGGTAAGGTGCCCACCCTGGCAAAGGTGCGCACCCGGGCAATTAACCCTACTTCCGACTTCGTGCGCGCCAGGGTGGCAACCGGGCCTCGGAAGAGCCAATGCGAGAAACCCCACCAAACGCTCCGACAAAAAAAGAGGCGGCGCTCCAATAACCCCGCTTCGGAGCGCAGCCGGGGCAAACCCAGCCAAGGTGCCCACCCCGACGAAGGTGCACGCGAGGTGCGCACCCGGGGCAAACCGGGCTCCGACAACGTGCACGCAGCACCTTGGAGCACACTTCGAAGCACTCCCGGGTGCCCACCGGCGTTGCGCACCGTGGTGGGCAGCGAGGTGCGCACCTTTGATGCGCTGCCTTCACTAATTTCCAGAAAAAGGCAAAAAAAAATGAGATTTTAAAATTTCCGTTTTGAAAGATAGTGAAAAAAAAGGAACGCGGGTGCCATCTTGAGCCCGCCCTGGTGCGCAGCCCAGGCAAGGCATGCGCACCAAGGTGCCCACCCGAGGTGCACACCCGGGGCAAACCGGGCTCCGACTTCGTGCAGGCCGCACCTTGGAGCACACTTCGGAGCGCTCCTTGGTGCGCACCATGGTGCCCACCAGGGCGCGCAACCCAGCCAAGGTCTGCACACTAAGGTGCCCACCCCGGCGAAGGTGCACGCGAGGTGCGCACCCGGGGCAAACCGGGCTCCGACTTCGTGCACGCCATGGTGCCCACCGCGGCGAAGGTGCACGCGAGGTGCGCACCCGGGGCAAACCGGGCTCCGACTTCGTGCACGCCGCACCTTGGAGCACACTTCGGAGCGCTCCTTGGTGCGCACCATGGTGCCCACCAGGGCGCGCAACCCAGCCAAGGTGTGCGCACCAAGGTGCACGCGAGGTGCGCACCCGGGGCAAACCGGGGTCCGACTTCGTGCACGCCGCACCTTGGAGCACACATCGGAGCGCTCCCAGGTTCGCACCAGCGTTGCGCACCTTTGATGCGCTGCCTTCACTAATTTCCAGAAAAGGCAAAAAAAAACGATATTTTAAAATTTCCGTTCTGAAAGATAGTGAAAAAAACGGAACGCGGGTGCCATCTTGAGCCCTTCCTGGTGCGCAGCCCAGGCAAGTTGTGCGCACCAAGGTGCCCACCCTGGCGGAGGTGCGCGCTCGGGGCAAACCGGGCTCCGACTTCGTGCACTGCATGGTGCCCACCAAGGCGCGCAACCCAGCCAAGGTGCCCACCGCAGCGAAGGTGCACGCGAGGTGCACACCCGGGGCAAACCGGGCTCCGACTTCGTGCACGCCGCACCTTGGAGCACACTTCAGAGCGCTCCTTGGTGCGCACCAGGGCGCGCAACCCAGCCGAGGTGCCCACCCCGGCGAAGGTGCACGCGAGGTGCGCACCCGGGGCAAACCGGGCTCCGACTTCGTGCACGCCATGGTGCCCACCGCGGCGAAGGTGCGCACCCGGGGCAAACCGGGCTCCGACTTCGTGCACGCCGCACCTTGGAGCACACTTCGGAGCGCTCCTTGGTGCGCACCATGGTGCCCACCAGGCCGCGCAACCCAGCCAAGGTGTGCGCACCAAGGTGCACGCGAGGTGCGCACCCGGGGCAAACCGGGGTCCGACTTCGTGCACGCCGCACCTTGGAGCACACATCGGGGCGCTCCCGGGTTCGCACCGGCGTTGCGCACCGTGGTGGGCACCTCGGAGCACACCAAGGTGGGCAGCGAGGTGCGCACCTTTGATGCGATGCCTTCACTAATTTCCATAAAAGGCAAAAAAAAAACGAGATTTTAAAATTTCCGTTTTGAAAGATAGTGAGAAAAAGGGAATGCTGGTGCCATCTTGAGCCCGCCCTGGTGCGCAGCCCAGCCAAGGTTTGCGCACCAAGGTGCCCACCCTGGCGAAGGTGCGCGCCCGGGCAATTAACCCAACTTCCAACTTCGCGCGCGCCAGGGTGGGAGCGCACCCAACAACCGGGCCTGGGAAGAGCCAATGCGAGAAACCCCACCAAACTCTCTGACAAAAAAAGAGGGGGCGCTCCAGTAACCCCGCTTCGGAGCGCACCCTGGGCAAACCCAGCCAAGGTGCCCACCCCGGCCAAGGTGCAGGCGAGGTGCGCACCCGGGGCAAACCGGGCTCCGACAACGTGCACGCCGCACCTTGGAGCACACTTCGTAGCGCTCCCGGGTGCGCACCTCAGAGCACACCAAGGTGGGCAGCGAGGTGCGCACCTTTGATGCGCTGCCTTCACTAATTTCCAGAAAAGGCAAAAAAAAAAGGAGATTTTAAAATTTCCGTTTTGAAAGATAGTGAAAAAAACGGAACGCGCGTGCCATCTTGAGCCCGCCCTGGTGCGCAGCCCAGGTAAGGTGCCACCCTGGCAAAGGTGCGCACCCGGGCAATTAACCCTACTTCCGACTTCGTGCGCGCCAGGGTGGCAACCGGGCCTCGGAAGAGCCAATGCGAGAAACCCCACCAAACGCTCCGACAAAAAAAGAGGCGGCGCTCCAATAACCCCGCTTCGGAGCGCAGCCGGGGCAAACCAAGCCAAGGTGCCCACCCCGACGAAGGTGCACGCGAGGTGCGCACCCGGGGCAAACCGGGCTCCGACAACGTGCACGCAGCACCTTGGAGCACACTTCGAAGCACTCCCGGGTGCCCACCGGCGTTGCGCACCGTGGTGGGCAGCGAGGTGCGCACCTTTGATGCGCTGCCTTCACTAATTTCCAGAAAAAGGCAAAAAAAAATGAGATTTTAAAATTTCCGTTTTGAAAGATAGTGAAAAAAAAGGAACGCGGGTGCCATCTTGAGCCCGCCCTGGTGCGCAGCCCAGGCAAGGCATGCGCACCAAGGTGCCCACCCGAGGTGCACACCCGGGGCAAACCGGGCTCCGACTTCGTGCAGGCCGCACCTTGGAGCACACTTCGGAGCGCTCCTTGGTGCGCACCATGGTGCCCACCAGGGCGCACCCGAGGCAAACCGGGCTCCGACTTCGTGCACGCCGCACCTTGGAGCACACATCGGAGCGCTCCCAGGTTCGCACCAGCGTTGCGCACCTTTGATGCGCTGCCTTCACTAATTTCCAGAAAAGGCAAAAAAAAACGATATTTTAAAATTTCCGTTCTGAAAGATAGTGAAAAAAACGGAACGCGGGTGCCATCTTGAGCCCTTCCTGATGCGCAGCCCAGGCAAGTTGTGCGCACCAAGGTGCCCACCCTGGCGGAGGTGCGCGCCCGGGGCAAACCGGGCTCCGACTTCGTGCACTGCATGGTGCCCACCAAGGCGCGCAACCCAGCCAAGGTGCCCACCGCAGCGAAGGTGCACGCGAGGTGCGCACCCGAGGTGCACACCCGGGGCAAACCGGGCTCCGACTTCGTGCACGCCGCACCTTGGAGCACACTTCAGAGCGCTCCTTGGTACGCACCAGGGCGCGCAACCCAGCCAAGGTGCTCACCCCGGCGAAGGTGCACGCGAGGTGCGCACCCGGGGCAAACCGGGCTCGGACTTCGTGCACGCCGCACCTTGGAGCACACATCGGAGCGCTCCCGGGTTCGCACCAGCATTGCGCACCTTTGATGCGCTGCCTTCACTAATTTCCAGAAAAGGCAAAAAAAAGAAAAAAATGAGATTTTAAAATTTCCGTTTTGAAAGATAGTGAAAAAAACGGAACGCGGGTGCCATCTTGAGCCCGCCCTGGTGTGCAGCCCAGGCAAGTTGTGCGCACCAAGGCACCCACCCTGGCCAAGGTGGGTCACGGGGTGGGTCCTAGGGTGGGTAACGGGGTGGGTACTAAGGTGCGTGCCAAGGTGGGTCATAGGGTGGGTGCCAAGGTGGGCACCAGGGTGGGTGTGCACCAACCCTAGCCAGGGTAGGTCACGGGGTGGTTGTCGGGGTGGGCGTCAAGGAGCCAAGGTGGGTGGCAAGTAGCCAAGTTGCGTGCCAAGGTGGGTGTCGGGGTGGGTGCCAAGGATCCAAGGTGGGTGCCAAGGAACCAAGGTGGGTGTCTGGGTGGGTGCCGAGGTGGGAGCCAGGGTGGGTCCCAAGGTGAGTGCAAAGGTGGGTGCCAGGGTCAAGGTGAGTGCCAATGTGGGTTCCAAGGTGCCAGGGTCAGGGTGAGTGCCAATGTGGGTTCAAAGGTGCTAAGTTGGGTGCGAGGTTGGGTGCGAGGGTGGGTGGGTGCCAAGGTGTGCTAGGTGGAAGCCCGGGTGGGTCGGCATCCCATGGGTGTCGAGTTGGGTGCCTGATGGGTGCTTCTTGTCAAGTTTTAGTCGTCGGGACTCATTTCGAGCCTTAGAGGTCGTTTCTTGTCCGGTTGCCCTGTCTTCGACCTGGGAACCCAATTTTGGTCCTCGGGTCCCATTTTTTTTTGTCTCGCATCCCACTTTTGGCCTGTGGCCTTTTCGGGGTCGATTCTCGTTTTGGGCATCAGAGCATGTTTCTTCTCCTAAAACCCAATATTTGTTTATTAAGTCTCGGAACACATTTTTGTTCTCGTGGACCCATCATGGGTCTTGGAACGCATTTGTGGTCCTTGGGTCCCATTTTGCATCCCGAAACTTGTGTTTTGGTGCTTGATCCCTATTTTGGGTGCCCACCTTGCACCAAGTGCGCACCCGGGGCAAACCGAGCGCCTTGGTGCACCGGGGCAAGATCGAGCGTGCACCCGAGGCGCCCCGAACATGCACCAAGGTGCACTCGGCCCACATGTGAGCGCAGGTCGTTGCGCCCGAGGTGGTGTGTGGGCACCGCGTTGCAGACGGGACACTGCACGCACACGACGCCCCCTCCAGGTGCACGCACGTAGGCCGGGCCGGGTGCACACCCGACGCCCTAGCAAGGTGCGCGCACCCGGGCAGGGCTCACACTTGGCGAACGGGGCGCACTTCGCGAGGGAGGGTGTGCACCTCGACGGGGGTGGGTGGCCGGGGTGGATTCGCACGTGGGTCGCGGTTTGCTAAGTACACACTGCGACAAGCTCATAACGGGTGCGATCATACCAGCGTTAGTGCACCGGATCCCATCAGAACTCCGCAGTTAAGCGCGCTTGGGCCGGAGTAGTACTGGGATGGGTGACCTCCCGGGAAGTCCCGGTGTTGCACCCTTTTTTAGTTTTTCGCCGGGCGTCGCAATGCTATTTGAATAAACCTTTTGCCCGTTTGCGTTCTCGTCGGGGCCGGGCCGGGCCGGGGTGCGCTGCCCGCACTACCGCGCGCGCGGGGGCGACACCGAGCGCGCACCCGAGGCGCCCCGAGCACACAGGCCACGGTGCAACCCGGGCGTTGTGCGCGCACCCCGGTGCGCCCGAGGTGCTGCGCGCGCACCCAGGTGAAATCGGTGTGCACCTCGGCCAGTGCGCGCTCGGTCGAGTCGCGCACGTTGGCCAAGGTGCACGGTGATGTTTCTTACTCTAAGGTTCCGCACCAGACGCCCGGGACAGGTGAGCGAAGCTGGGCGGGGCCGGGTGCGCGGCCGGGGCAGGTGCACGCAGCTGGAGAGAGCTTTGGAGCACACTTCGGAGCGCACCAATGATGCGCTCCATTCAAAAGTTTCCTGAAAAGGCAAAAAAAGTTGAGATTATAGAATTTCCCACTTGAGAGATTGTAAAAAAAAAAAATTTAAAATGAAGGAAACGCGGGTGCCAAGGTGTGCGCAGCCCAGCCAAGGTGTGCGCACCAAGGCGCCCACCCTGGCGAAGGTGCACGCAAGGTGCGCACCCGAGGCAAACCGGACAATTAACCCAACTTTCGACTTCGCGCGCACCTTGGAGCGCACTTCGGAGCGCTCCTTGGTGCGCACCAATCTTGGGCACCTCGGAGTGCACCATGGCGCCCACCAAGGTGCGCACCCGGGGCAAACCGAGCTCCGACTTCGTGCGCACCTTGGAGCGCACGAAAGGTGCGCACCATGGCGCCCACCAAGGTGCGCAGCCCAGCCAAGGCGTGCGCATCAAGGTGCGCACCCTGGCGAAGGTGCGCACCCGGGGCAAACCGAGCTCCGACTTCGTGCGCACCTTGGAGCGCACAAAAGGTGCGCAACCCAGCCAAGGTGTGCGCACCCCGGTCAAACCGAGCTCCGAATCGTGCGCACCAGAGGTGCACGCCATCGTGCGCACCTTGGAGCACACTTCGGAGCCCTCCTTGGTGCGCGCCGATGTTGCGCACCTCGGAGCGCACCCGGGGAAAACAATGCAATTAACCCGACTTTCGACTTCGTGGGCACCTCGGAGCGCTCTCGGGTTCGCACCTCGGAGCACACCGAGGTGCGCACCTTTGATGCGCTGCCTTCACCAATTTCCAGAAAAGGCAAGAAAACATTGAGAAGGTGTGCGCACCGAGGTGCCCACCCTGGCGAAGGTGCACGCGAGGTGCGCACCCGGGGCAAACCGGGCTCCGACTTCGTGCACGCCGCACCTTGGAGCACACTTCGGAGCGCTCCTTGGTGCGCACCAGGGCGCGCAACCCAGCCGAGGTGCCCACCCCGGCGAAGGTGCACGCGAGGTGCGCACCCGGGGCAAACCGGGCTCCGACTTCGTGCACGCCATGGTGCCCACCGCGGCGAAGGTGCACGCGAGGTGCGCACCCGGGGCAAACCGGGCTCCGACTTCGTGCACGCCGCACCTTGGAGCACACTTCGGAGCGCTCCTTGGTGCGCACCATGGTGCCCACCAGGGCGCGCAACCCCGCCGAAGGTGCACGCGAGGTGCGCACCCGGGGCAAACCGGGCTCCGACTTCGTGCACGCCGCACCTTGGAGCACACTTCGGAGCGCTCCTTGGTGCGCACCATGGTGCCCACCAGGGCGCGCAACCCCGCCGAAGGTGCACGCGAGGTGCGCACCCGGGGCAAACCGGGCTCCGACTTCGTGCACGCCATGGTGCGCACCGCGGCGAAGGTGCGCACCCGGGGCAAACCGGGCTCCGACTTCGTGCACGCCGCACCTTGGAGCACACTTCGGAGCGCTCCTTGGTGCGCACCAGGGCGCGCAACCCAGCCGAGGTGCCCACCCCGGCGAAGGTGCACGCGAGGTGCGTACCCGGGGCAAACCGGGCTCCGACTTCGTGCACGCCGCACCTTGGAGCACACTTCGGAGCGCTCCTTGGTGCGCACCATGGTGCCCACCAGGCCGCGCAACCCAGCCAAGGTGTGCGCACCAAGGTGCACGCGAGGTGCGCACCCGGGGCAAACCGGGGTCCGACTTCGTGCACGCCGCACCTTGGAGCACACATCGGGGCGCTCCCGGGTTCGCACCGGCGTTGCGCACCGTGGTGGGCACCTCGGAGCACACCAAGGTGGGCAGCGAGGTGCGCACCTTTGATGCGATGCCTTCACTAATTTCCATAAAAGGCAAAAAAAAAACGAGATTTTAAAATTTCCGTTTTGAAAGATAGTGAGAAAAAGGGAATGCTGGTGCCATCTTGAGCCCGCCCTGGTGCGCAGCCCAGCCAAGGTGTGCGCACCAAGGTGCCCACCCTGGCGAAGGTGCGCGCCCGGGCAATTAACCCAACTTCCAACTTCGCGCGCGCCAGGGTGGGAGCGCACCCAACAACCGGGCCTGGGAAGAGCCAATGCGAGAAACCCCACCAAACGCTCTGACAAAAAAAGAGGGGGCGCTCCAGTAACCCCGCTTCGGAGCGCACCCTGGGCAAACCCAGCCAAGGTGCCCACCCCGGCCAAGGTGCAGGCGAGGTGCGCACCCGGGGCAAACCGGGCTCCGACAACGTGCACGCCGCACCTTGGAGCACACTTCGTAGCGCTCCCGGGTGCGCACCTCAGAGCACACCAAGGTGGGCAGCGAGGTGCGCACCTTTGATGCGCTGCCTTCACTAATTTCCAGAAAAGGCAAAAAAAAAAGGAGATTTTAAAATTTCCGTTTTGAAAGATAGTGAAAAAAACGGAACGCGCGTGCCATCTTGAGCCCGCCCTGGTGCGCAGCCCAGGTAAGGTGCCCACCCTGGCAAAGGTGCGCACCCGGGCAATTAACCCTACTTCCGACTTCGTGCGCGCCAGGGTGGCAACCGGGCCTCGGAAGAGCCAATGCGAGAAACCCCACCAAACGCTCCGACAAAAAAAGAGGCGGCGCTCCAATAACCCCGCTTCGGAGCGCAGCCGGGGCAAACCCAGCCAAGGTGCCCACCCCGACGAAGGTGCACGCGAGGTGCGCACCCGGGGCAAACCGGGCTCCGACAACGTGCACGCAGCACCTTGGAGCACACTTCGAAGCACTCCCGGGTGCCCACCGGCGTTGCGCACCGTGGTGGGCAGCGAGGTGCGCACCTTTGATGCGCTGCCTTCACTAATTTCCAGAAAAAGGCAAAAAAAAATGAGATTTTAAAATTTCCGTTTTGAAAGATAGTGAAAAAAAAGGAACGCGGGTGCCATCTTGAGCCCGCCCTGGTGCGCAGCCCAGGCAAGGCATGCGCACCAAGGTGCCCACCCGAGGTGCACACCCGGGGCAAACCGGGCTCCGACTTCGTGCAGGCCGCACCTTGGAGCACACTTCGGAGCGCTCCTTGGTGCGCACCATGGTGCCCACCAGGGCGCGCAACCCAGCCAAGGTCTGCACACTAAGGTGCCCACCCCGGCGAAGGTGCACGCGAGGTGCGCACCCGGGGCAAACCGGGCTCCGACTTCGTGCACGCCATGGTGCCCACCGCGGCGAAGGTGCACGCGAGGTGCGCACCCGGGGCAAACCGGGCTCCGACTTCGTGCACGCCGCACCTTGGAGCACACTTCGGAGCGCTCCTTGGTGCGCACCATGGTGCCCACCAGGGCGCGCAACCCAGCCAAGGTGTGCGCACCAAGGTGCACGCGAGGTGCGCACCCGGGGCAAACCGGGGTCCGACTTCGTGCACGCCGCACCTTGGAGCACACATCGGAGCGCTCCCAGGTTCGCACCAGCGTTGCGCACCTTTGATGCGCTGCCTTCACTAATTTCCAGAAAAGGCAAAAAAAAACGATATTTTAAAATTTCCGTTCTGAAAGATAGTGAAAAAAACGGAACGCGGGTGCCATCTTGAGCCCTTCCTGGTGCGCAGCCCAGGCAAGTTGTGCGCACCAAGGTGCCCACCCTGGCGGAGGTGCGCGCCCGGGGCAAACCGGGCTCCGACTTCGTGCACTGCATGGTGCCCACCAAGGCGCGCAACCCAGCCAAGGTGCCCACCGCAGCGAAGGTGCACGCGAGGTGCACACCCGGGGCAAACCGGGCTCCGACTTCGTGCACGCCGCACCTTGGAGCACACTTCAGAGCGCTCCTTGGTGCGCACCAGGGCGCGCAACCCAGCCGAGGTGCCCACCCCGGCGAAGGTGCACGCGAGGTGCGCACCCGGGGCAAACCGGGCTCCGACTTCGTGCACGCCGCACCTTGGAGCACACTTCGGAGCGCTCCTTGGTGCGCACCATGGTGCCCACCAGGCCGCGCAACCCAGCCAAGGTGTGCGCACCAAGGTGCACGCGAGGTGCGCACCCGGGGCAAACCGGGGTCCGACTTCGTGCACGCCGCACCTTGGAGCACACATCGGGGCGCTCCCGGGTTCGCACCGGCGTTGCGCACCGTGGTGGGCACCTCGGAGCACACCAAGGTGGGCAGCGAGGTGCGCACCTTTGATGCGATGCCTTCACTAATTTCCATAAAAGGCAAAAAAAAAACGAGATTTTAAAATTTCCGTTTTGAAAGATAGTGAGAAAAAGGGAATGCTGGTGCCATCTTGAGCCCGCCCTGGTGCGCAGCCCAGCCAAGGTTTGCGCACCAAGGTGCCCACCCTGGCGAAGGTGCGCGCCCGGGCAATTAACCCAACTTCCAACTTCGCGCGCGCCAGGGTGGGAGCGCACCCAACAACCGGGCCTGGGAAGAGCCAATGCGAGAAACCCCACCAAACTCTCTGACAAAAAAAGAGGGGGCGCTCCAGTAACCCCGCTTCGGAGCGCACCCTGGGCAAACCCAGCCAAGGTGCCCACCCCGGCCAAGGTGCAGGCGAGGTGCGCACCCGGGGCAAACCGGGCTCCGACAACGTGCACGCCGCACCTTGGAGCACACTTCGTAGCGCTCCCGGGTGCGCACCTCAGAGCACACCAAGGTGGGCAGCGAGGTGCGCACCTTTGATGCGCTGCCTTCACTAATTTCCAGAAAAGGCAAAAAAAAAAGGAGATTTTAAAATTTCCGTTTTGAAAGATAGTGAAAAAAACGGAACGCGCGTGCCATCTTGAGCCCGCCCTGGTGCGCAGCCCAGGTAAGGTGCCACCCTGGCAAAGGTGCGCACCCGGGCAATTAACCCTACTTCCGACTTCGTGCGCGCCAGGGTGGCAACCGGGCCTCGGAAGAGCCAATGCGAGAAACCCCACCAAACGCTCCGACAAAAAAAGAGGCGGCGCTCCAATAACCCCGCTTCGGAGCGCAGCCGGGGCAAACCAAGCCAAGGTGCCCACCCCGACGAAGGTGCACGCGAGGTGCGCACCCGGGGCAAACCGGGCTCCGACAACGTGCACGCAGCACCTTGGAGCACACTTCGAAGCACTCCCGGGTGCCCACCGGCGTTGCGCACCGTGGTGGGCAGCGAGGTGCGCACCTTTGATGCGCTGCCTTCACTAATTTCCAGAAAAAGGCAAAAAAAAATGAGATTTTAAAATTTCCGTTTTGAAAGATAGTGAAAAAAAAGGAACGCGGGTGCCATCTTGAGCCCGCCCTGGTGCGCAGCCCAGGCAAGGCATGCGCACCAAGGTGCCCACCCGAGGTGCACACCCGGGGCAAACCGGGCTCCGACTTCGTGCAGGCCGCACCTTGGAGCACACTTCGGAGCGCTCCTTGGTGCGCACCATGGTGCCCACCAGGGCGCACCCGAGGCAAACCGGGCTCCGACTTCGTGCACGCCGCACCTTGGAGCACACATCGGAGCGCTCCCAGGTTCGCACCAGCGTTGCGCACCTTTGATGCGCTGCCTTCACTAATTTCCAGAAAAGGCAAAAAAAAACGATATTTTAAAATTTCCGTTCTGAAAGATAGTGAAAAAAACGGAACGCGGGTGCCATCTTGAGCCCTTCCTGATGCGCAGCCCAGGCAAGTTGTGCGCACCAAGGTGCCCACCCTGGCGGAGGTGCGCGCCCGGGGCAAACCGGGCTCCGACTTCGTGCACTGCATGGTGCCCACCAAGGCGCGCAACCCAGCCAAGGTGCCCACCGCAGCGAAGGTGCACGCGAGGTGCGCACCCGAGGTGCACACCCGGGGCAAACCGGGCTCCGACTTCGTGCACGCCGCACCTTGGAGCACACTTCAGAGCGCTCCTTGGTACGCACCAGGGCGCGCAACCCAGCCAAGGTGCTCACCCCGGCGAAGGTGCACGCGAGGTGCGCACCCGGGGCAAACCGGGCTCGGACTTCGTGCACGCCGCACCTTGGAGCACACATCGGAGCGCTCCCGGGTTCGCACCAGCATTGCGCACCTTTGATGCGCTGCCTTCACTAATTTCCAGAAAAGGCAAAAAAAAGAAAAAAATGAGATTTTAAAATTTCCGTTTTGAAAGATAGTGAAAAAAACGGAACGCGGGTGCCATCTTGAGCCCGCCCTGGTGTGCAGCCCAGGCAAGTTGTGCGCACCAAGGCACCCACCCTGGCCAAGGTGGGTCACGGGGTGGGTCCTAGGGTGGGTAACGGGGTGGGTACTAAGGTGCGTGCCAAGGTGGGTCATAGGGTGGGTGCCAAGGTGGGCACCAGGGTGGGTGTGCACCAACCCTAGCCAGGGTAGGTCACGGGGTGGTTGTCGGGGTGGGCGTCAAGGAGCCAAGGTGGGTGGCAAGTAGCCAAGTTGCGTGCCAAGGTGGGTGTCGGGGTGGGTGCCAAGGATCCAAGGTGGGTGCCAAGGAACCAAGGTGGGTGTCTGGGTGGGTGCCGAGGTGGGAGCCAGGGTGGGTCCCAAGGTGAGTGCAAAGGTGGGTGCCAGGGTCAAGGTGAGTGCCAATGTGGGTTCCAAGGTGCCAGGGTCAGGGTGAGTGCCAATGTGGGTTCAAAGGTGCTAAGTTGGGTGCGAGGTTGGGTGCGAGGGTGGGTGGGTGCCAAGGTGTGCTAGGTGGAAGCCCGGGTGGGTCGGCATCCCATGGGTGTCGAGTTGGGTGCCTGATGGGTGCTTCTTGTCAAGTTTTAGTCGTCGGGACTCATTTCGAGCCTTAGAGGTCGTTTCTTGTCCGGTTGCCCTGTCTTCGACCTGGGAACCCAATTTTGGTCCTCGGGTCCCATTTTTTTTTGTCTCGCATCCCACTTTTGGCCTGTGGCCTTTTCGGGGTCGATTCTCGTTTTGGGCATCAGAGCATGTTTCTTCTCCTAAAACCCAATATTTGTTTATTAAGTCTCGGAACACATTTTTGTTCTCGTGGACCCATCATGGGTCTTGGAACGCATTTGTGGTCCTTGGGTCCCATTTTGCATCCCGAAACTTGTGTTTTGGTGCTTGATCCCTATTTTGGGTGCCCACCTTGCACCAAGTGCGCACCCGGGGCAAACCGAGCGCCTTGGTGCACCGGGGCAAGATCGAGCGTGCACCCGAGGCGCCCCGAACATGCACCAAGGTGCACTCGGCCCACATGTGAGCGCAGGTCGTTGCGCCCGAGGTGGTGTGTGGGCACCGCGTTGCAGACGGGACACTGCACGCACACGACGCCCCCTCCAGGTGCACGCACGTAGGCCGGGCCGGGTGCACACCCGACGCCCTAGCAAGGTGCGCGCACCCGGGCAGGGCTCACACTTGGCGAACGGGGCGCACTTCGCGAGGGAGGGTGTGCACCTCGACGGGGGTGGGTGGCCGGGGTGGATTCGCACGTGGGTCGCGGTTTGCTAAGTACACACTGCGACAAGCTCATAACGGGTGCGATCATACCAGCGTTAGTGCACCGGATCCCATCAGAACTCCGCAGTTAAGCGCGCTTGGGCCGGAGTAGTACTGGGATGGGTGACCTCCCGGGAAGTCCCGGTGTTGCACCCTTTTTTAGTTTTTCGCCGGGCGTCGCAATGCTATTTGAATAAACCTTTTGCCCGTTTGCGTTCTCGTCGGGGCCGGGCCGGGCCGGGGTGCGCTGCCCGCACTACCGCGCGCGCGGGGGCGACACCGAGCGCGCACCCGAGGCGCCCCGAGCACACAGGCCACGGTGCAACCCGGGCGTTGTGCGCGCACCCCGGTGCGCCCGAGGTGCTGCGCGCGCACCCAGGTGAAATCGGTGTGCACCTCGGCCAGTGCGCGCTCGGTCGAGTCGCGCACGTTGGCCAAGGTGCACGGTGATGTTTCTTACTCTAAGGTTCCGCACCAGACGCCCGGGACAGGTGAGCGAAGCTGGGCGGGGCCGGGTGCGCGGCCGGGGCAGGTGCACGCAGCTGGAGAGAGCTTTGGAGCACACTTCGGAGCGCACCAATGATGCGCTCCATTCAAAAGTTTCCTGAAAAGGCAAAAAAAGTTGAGATTATAGAATTTCCCACTTGAGAGATTGTAAAAAAAAAAAATTTAAAATGAAGGAAACGCGGGTGCCAAGGTGTGCGCAGCCCAGCCAAGGTGTGCGCACCAAGGCGCCCACCCTGGCGAAGGTGCACGCAAGGTGCGCACCCGAGGCAAACCGGACAATTAACCCAACTTTCGACTTCGCGCGCACCTTGGAGCGCACTTCGGAGCGCTCCTTGGTGCGCACCAATCTTGGGCACCTCGGAGTGCACCATGGCGCCCACCAAGGTGCGCACCCGGGGCAAACCGAGCTCCGACTTCGTGCGCACCTTGGAGCGCACGAAAGGTGCGCACCATGGCGCCCACCAAGGTGCGCAGCCCAGCCAAGGCGTGCGCATCAAGGTGCGCACCCTGGCGAAGGTGCGCACCCGGGGCAAACCGAGCTCCGACTTCGTGCGCACCTTGGAGCGCACAAAAGGTGCGCAACCCAGCCAAGGTGTGCGCACCCCGGTCAAACCGAGCTCCGAATCGTGCGCACCAGAGGTGCACGCCATCGTGCGCACCTTGGAGCACACTTCGGAGCCCTCCTTGGTGCGCGCCGATGTTGCGCACCTCGGAGCGCACCCGGGGAAAACAATGCAATTAACCCGACTTTCGACTTCGTGGGCACCTCGGAGCGCTCTCGGGTTCGCACCTCGGAGCACACCGAGGTGCGCACCTTTGATGCGCTGCCTTCACCAATTTCCAGAAAAGGCAAGAAAACATTGAGAAGGTGTGCGCACCGAGGTGCCCACCCTGGCGAAGGTGCACGCGAGGTGCGCACCCGGGGCAAACCGGGCTCCGACTTCGTGCACGCCGCACCTTGGAGCACACTTCGGAGCGCTCCTTGGTGCGCACCAGGGCGCGCAACCCAGCCGAGGTGCCCACCCCGGCAAAGGTGCACGCGAGGTGCGCACCCGGGGCAAACCGGGCTCCGACTTCGTGCACGCCATGGTGCCCACCGCGGCGAAGGTGCACGCGAGGTGCGCACCCGGGGCAAACCGGGCTCCGACTTCGTGCACGCCGCACCTTGGAGCACACTTCGGAGCGCTCCTTGGTGCGCACCATGGTGCCCACCAGGGCGCGCAACCCCGCCGAAGGTGCACGCGAGGTGCGCACCCGGGGCAAACCGGGCTCCGACTTCGTGCACGCCGCACCTTGGAGCACACTTCGGAGTGCTCCTTGGTGCGCACCATGGTGCCCACCAGGGCGCGCAACCCCGCCGAAGGTGCACGCGAGGTGCGCACCCGGGGCAAACCGGGCTCCGACTTCGTGCACGCCATGGTGCGCACCGCGGCGAAGGTGCGCACCCGGGGCAAACCGGGCTCCGACTTCGTGCACGCCGCACCTTGGAGCACACTTCGGAGCGCTCCTTGGTGCGCACCAGGGCGCGCAACCCAGCCGAGGTGCCCACCCCGGCGAAGGTGCACGCGAGGTGCGTACCCGGGGCAAACCGGGCTCCGACTTCGTGCACGCCGCACCTTGGAGCACACTTCGGAGCGCTCCTTGGTGCGCACCATGGTGCCCACCAGGCCGCGCAACCCAGCCAAGGTGTGCGCACCAAGGTGCACGCGAGGTGCGCACCCGGGGCAAACCGGGGTCCGACTTCGTGCACGCCGCACCTTGGAGCACACATCGGGGCGCTCCCGGGTTCGCACCGGCGTTGCGCACCGTGGTGGGCACCTCGGAGCACACCAAGGTGGGCAGCGAGGTGCGCACCTTTGATGCGATGCCTTCACTAATTTCCATAAAAGGCAAAAAAAAAACGAGATTTTAAAATTTCCGTTTTGAAAGATAGTGAGAAAAAGGGAATGCTGGTGCCATCTTGAGCCCGCCCTGGTGCGCAGCCCAGCCAAGGTGTGCGCACCAAGGTGCCCACCCTGGCGAAGGTGCGCGCCCGGGCAATTAACCCAACTTCCAACTTCGCGCGCGCCAGGGTGGGAGCGCACCCAACAACCGGGCCTGGGAAGAGCCAATGCGAGAAACCCCACCAAACGCTCTGACAAAAAAAGAGGGGGCGCTCCAGTAACCCCGCTTCGGAGCGCACCCTGGGCAAACCCAGCCAAGGTGCCCACCCCGGCCAAGGTGCAGGCGAGGTGCGCACCCGGGGCAAACCGGGCTCCGACAACGTGCACGCCGCACCTTGGAGCACACTTCGTAGCGCTCCCGGGTGCGCACCTCAGAGCACACCAAGGTGGGCAGCGAGGTGCGCACCTTTGATGCGCTGCCTTCACTAATTTCCAGAAAAGGCAAAAAAAAAAGGAGATTTTAAAATTTCCGTTTTGAAAGATAGTGAAAAAAACGGAACGCGCGTGCCATCTTGAGCCCGCCCTGGTGCGCAGCCCAGGTAAGGTGCCCACCCTGGCAAAGGTGCGCACCCGGGCAATTAACCCTACTTCCGACTTCGTGCGCGCCAGGGTGGCAACCGGGCCTCGGAAGAGCCAATGCGAGAAACCCCACCAAACGCTCCGACAAAAAAAGAGGCGGCGCTCCAATAACCCCGCTTCGGAGCGCAGCCGGGGCAAACCCAGCCAAGGTGCCCACCCCGACGAAGGTGCACGCGAGGTGCGCACCCGGGGCAAACCGGGCTCCGACAACGTGCACGCAGCACCTTGGAGCACACTTCGAAGCACTCCCGGGTGCCCACCGGCGTTGCGCACCGTGGTGGGCAGCGAGGTGCGCACCTTTGATGCGCTGCCTTCACTAATTTCCAGAAAAAGGCAAAAAAAAATGAGATTTTAAAATTTCCGTTTTGAAAGATAGTGAAAAAAAAGGAACGCGGGTGCCATCTTGAGCCCGCCCTGGTGCGCAGCCCAGGCAAGGCATGCGCACCAAGGTGCCCACCCGAGGTGCACACCCGGGGCAAACCGGGCTCCGACTTCGTGCAGGCCGCACCTTGGAGCACACTTCGGAGCGCTCCTTGGTGCGCACCATGGTGCCCACCAGGGCGCGCAACCCAGCCAAGGTCTGCACACTAAGGTGCCCACCCCGGCGAAGGTGCACGCGAGGTGCGCACCCGGGGCAAACCGGGCTCCGACTTCGTGCACGCCATGGTGCCCACCGCGGCGAAGGTGCACGCGAGGTGCGCACCCGGGGCAAACCGGGCTCCGACTTCGTGCACGCCGCACCTTGGAGCACACTTCGGAGCGCTCCTTGGTGCGCACCATGGTGCCCACCAGGGCGCGCAACCCAGCCAAGGTGTGCGCACCAAGGTGCACGCGAGGTGCGCACCCGGGGCAAACCGGGGTCCGACTTCGTGCACGCCGCACCTTGGAGCACACATCGGAGCGCTCCCAGGTTCGCACCAGCGTTGCGCACCTTTGATGCGCTGCCTTCACTAATTTCCAGAAAAGGCAAAAAAAAACGATATTTTAAAATTTCCGTTCTGAAAGATAGTGAAAAAAACGGAACGCGGGTGCCATCTTGAGCCCTTCCTGGTGCGCAGCCCAGGCAAGTTGTGCGCACCAAGGTGCCCACCCTGGCGGAGGTGCGCGCCCGGGGCAAACCGGGCTCCGACTTCGTGCACTGCATGGTGCCCACCAAGGCGCGCAACCCAGCCAAGGTGCCCACCGCAGCGAAGGTGCACGCGAGGTGCACACCCGGGGCAAACCGGGCTCCGACTTCGTGCACGCCGCACCTTGGAGCACACTTCAGAGCGCTCCTTGGTGCGCACCAGGGCGCGCAACCCAGCCGAGGTGCCCACCCCGGCGAAGGTGCACGCGAGGTGCGCACCCGGGGCAAACCGGGCTCCGACTTCGTGCACGCCATGGTGCCCACCGCGGCGAAGGTGCGCACCCGGGGCAAACCGGGCTCCGACTTCGTGCACGCCGCACCTTGGAGCACACTTCGGAGCGCTCCTTGGTGCGCACCATGGTGCCCACCAGGCCGCGCAACCCAGCCAAGGTGTGCGCACCAAGGTGCACGCGAGGTGCGCACCCGGGGCAAACCGGGGTCCGACTTCGTGCACGCCGCACCTTGGAGCACACATCGGGGCGCTCCCGGGTTCGCACCGGCGTTGCGCACCGTGGTGGGCACCTCGGAGCACACCAAGGTGGGCAGCGAGGTGCGCACCTTTGATGCGATGCCTTCACTAATTTCCATAAAAGGCAAAAAAAAAACGAGATTTTAAAATTTCCGTTTTGAAAGATAGTGAGAAAAAGGGAATGCTGGTGCCATCTTGAGCCCGCCCTGGTGCGCAGCCCAGCCAAGGTTTGCGCACCAAGGTGCCCACCCTGGCGAAGGTGCGCGCCCGGGCAATTAACCCAACTTCCAACTTCGCGCGCGCCAGGGTGGGAGCGCACCCAACAACCGGGCCTGGGAAGAGCCAATGCGAGAAACCCCACCAAACTCTCTGACAAAAAAAGAGGGGGCGCTCCAGTAACCCCGCTTCGGAGCGCACCCTGGGCAAACCCAGCCAAGGTGCCCACCCCGGCCAAGGTGCAGGCGAGGTGCGCACCCGGGGCAAACCGGGCTCCGACAACGTGCACGCCGCACCTTGGAGCACACTTCGTAGCGCTCCCGGGTGCGCACCTCAGAGCACACCAAGGTGGGCAGCGAGGTGCGCACCTTTGATGCGCTGCCTTCACTAATTTCCAGAAAAGGCAAAAAAAAAAGGAGATTTTAAAATTTCCGTTTTGAAAGATAGTGAAAAAAACGGAACGCGCGTGCCATCTTGAGCCCGCCCTGGTGCGCAGCCCAGGTAAGGTGCCACCCTGGCAAAGGTGCGCACCCGGGCAATTAACCCTACTTCCGACTTCGTGCGCGCCAGGGTGGCAACCGGGCCTCGGAAGAGCCAATGCGAGAAACCCCACCAAACGCTCCGACAAAAAAAGAGGCGGCGCTCCAATAACCCCGCTTCGGAGCGCAGCCGGGGCAAACCAAGCCAAGGTGCCCACCCCGACGAAGGTGCACGCGAGGTGCGCACCCGGGGCAAACCGGGCTCCGACAACGTGCACGCAGCACCTTGGAGCACACTTCGAAGCACTCCCGGGTGCCCACCGGCGTTGCGCACCGTGGTGGGCAGCGAGGTGCGCACCTTTGATGCGCTGCCTTCACTAATTTCCAGAAAAAGGCAAAAAAAAATGAGATTTTAAAATTTCCGTTTTGAAAGATAGTGAAAAAAAAGGAACGCGGGTGCCATCTTGAGCCCGCCCTGGTGCGCAGCCCAGGCAAGGCATGCGCACCAAGGTGCCCACCCGAGGTGCACACCCGGGGCAAACCGGGCTCCGACTTCGTGCAGGCCGCACCTTGGAGCACACTTCGGAGCGCTCCTTGGTGCGCACCATGGTGCCCACCAGGGCGCACCCGAGGCAAACCGGGCTCCGACTTCGTGCACGCCGCACCTTGGAGCACACATCGGAGCGCTCCCAGGTTCGCACCAGCGTTGCGCACCTTTGATGCGCTGCCTTCACTAATTTCCAGAAAAGGCAAAAAAAAACGATATTTTAAAATTTCCGTTCTGAAAGATAGTGAAAAAAACGGAACGCGGGTGCCATCTTGAGCCCTTCCTGATGCGCAGCCCAGGCAAGTTGTGCGCACCAAGGTGCCCACCCTGGCGGAGGTGCGCGCCCGGGGCAAACCGGGCTCCGACTTCGTGCACTGCATGGTGCCCACCAAGGCGCGCAACCCAGCCAAGGTGCCCACCGCAGCGAAGGTGCACGCGAGGTGCGCACCCGAGGTGCACACCCGGGGCAAACCGGGCTCCGACTTCGTGCACGCCGCACCTTGGAGCACACTTCAGAGCGCTCCTTGGTACGCACCAGGGCGCGCAACCCAGCCAAGGTGCTCACCCCGGCGAAGGTGCACGCGAGGTGCGCACCCGGGGCAAACCGGGCTCGGACTTCGTGCACGCCGCACCTTGGAGCACACATCGGAGCGCTCCCGGGTTCGCACCAGCATTGCGCACCTTTGATGCGCTGCCTTCACTAATTTCCAGAAAAGGCAAAAAAAAGAAAAAAATGAGATTTTAAAATTTCCGTTTTGAAAGATAGTGAAAAAAACGGAACGCGGGTGCCATCTTGAGCCCGCCCTGGTGTGCAGCCCAGGCAAGTTGTGCGCACCAAGGCACCCACCCTGGCCAAGGTGGGTCACGGGGTGGGTCCTAGGGTGGGTAACGGGGTGGGTACTAAGGTGCGTGCCAAGGTGGGTCATAGGGTGGGTGCCAAGGTGGGCACCAGGGTGGGTGTGCACCAACCCTAGCCAGGGTAGGTCACGGGGTGGTTGTCGGGGTGGGCGTCAAGGAGCCAAGGTGGGTGGCAAGTAGCCAAGTTGCGTGCCAAGGTGGGTGTCGGGGTGGGTGCCAAGGATCCAAGGTGGGTGCCAAGGAACCAAGGTGGGTGTCTGGGTGGGTGCCGAGGTGGGAGCCAGGGTGGGTCCCAAGGTGAGTGCAAAGGTGGGTGCCAGGGTCAAGGTGAGTGCCAATGTGGGTTCCAAGGTGCCAGGGTCAGGGTGAGTGCCAATGTGGGTTCAAAGGTGCTAAGTTGGGTGCGAGGTTGGGTGCGAGGGTGGGTGGGTGCCAAGGTGTGCTAGGTGGAAGCCCGGGTGGGTCGGCATCCCATGGGTGTCGAGTTGGGTGCCTGATGGGTGCTTCTTGTCAAGTTTTAGTCGTCGGGACTCATTTCGAGCCTTAGAGGTCGTTTCTTGTCCGGTTGCCCTGTCTTCGACCTGGGAACCCAATTTTGGTCCTCGGGTCCCATTTTTTTTTGTCTCGCATCCCACTTTTGGCCTGTGGCCTTTTCGGGGTCGATTCTCGTTTTGGGCATCAGAGCATGTTTCTTCTCCTAAAACCCAATATTTGTTTATTAAGTCTCGGAACACATTTTTGTTCTCGTGGACCCATCATGGGTCTTGGAACGCATTTGTGGTCCTTGGGTCCCATTTTGCATCCCGAAACTTGTGTTTTGGTGCTTGATCCCTATTTTGGGTGCCCACCTTGCACCAAGTGCGCACCCGGGGCAAACCGAGCGCCTTGGTGCACCGGGGCAAGATCGAGCGTGCACCCGAGGCGCCCCGAACATGCACCAAGGTGCACTCGGCCCACATGTGAGCGCAGGTCGTTGCGCCCGAGGTGGTGTGTGGGCACCGCGTTGCAGACGGGACACTGCACGCACACGACGCCCCCTCCAGGTGCACGCACGTAGGCCGGGCCGGGTGCACACCCGACGCCCTAGCAAGGTGCGCGCACCCGGGCAGGGCTCACACTTGGCGAACGGGGCGCACTTCGCGAGGGAGGGTGTGCACCTCGACGGGGGTGGGTGGCCGGGGTGGATTCGCACGTGGGTCGCGGTTTGCTAAGTACACACTGCGACAAGCTCATAACGGGTGCGATCATACCAGCGTTAGTGCACCGGATCCCATCAGAACTCCGCAGTTAAGCGCGCTTGGGCCGGAGTAGTACTGGGATGGGTGACCTCCCGGGAAGTCCCGGTGTTGCACCCTTTTTTAGTTTTTCGCCGGGCGTCGCAATGCTATTTGAATAAACCTTTTGCCCGTTTGCGTTCTCGTCGGGGCCGGGCCGGGCCGGGGTGCGCTGCCCGCACTACCGCGCGCGCGGGGGCGACACCGAGCGCGCACCCGAGGCGCCCCGAGCACACAGGCCACGGTGCAACCCGGGCGTTGTGCGCGCACCCCGGTGCGCCCGAGGTGCTGCGCGCGCACCCAGGTGAAATCGGTGTGCACCTCGGCCAGTGCGCGCTCGGTCGAGTCGCGCACGTTGGCCAAGGTGCACGGTGATGTTTCTTACTCTAAGGTTCCGCACCAGACGCCCGGGACAGGTGAGCGAAGCTGGGCGGGGCCGGGTGCGCGGCCGGGGCAGGTGCACGCAGCTGGAGAGAGCTTTGGAGCACACTTCGGAGCGCACCAATGATGCGCTCCATTCAAAAGTTTCCTGAAAAGGCAAAAAAAGTTGAGATTATAGAATTTCCCACTTGAGAGATTGTAAAAAAAAAAAATTTAAAATGAAGGAAACGCGGGTGCCAAGGTGTGCGCAGCCCAGCCAAGGTGTGCGCACCAAGGCGCCCACCCTGGCGAAGGTGCACGCAAGGTGCGCACCCGAGGCAAACCGGACAATTAACCCAACTTTCGACTTCGCGCGCACCTTGGAGCGCACTTCGGAGCGCTCCTTGGTGCGCACCAATCTTGGGCACCTCGGAGTGCACCATGGCGCCCACCAAGGTGCGCACCCGGGGCAAACCGAGCTCCGACTTCGTGCGCACCTTGGAGCGCACGAAAGGTGCGCACCATGGCGCCCACCAAGGTGCGCAGCCCAGCCAAGGCGTGCGCATCAAGGTGCGCACCCTGGCGAAGGTGCGCACCCGGGGCAAACCGAGCTCCGACTTCGTGCGCACCTTGGAGCGCACAAAAGGTGCGCAACCCAGCCAAGGTGTGCGCACCCCGGTCAAACCGAGCTCCGAATCGTGCGCACCAGAGGTGCACGCCATCGTGCGCACCTTGGAGCACACTTCGGAGCCCTCCTTGGTGCGCGCCGATGTTGCGCACCTCGGAGCGCACCCGGGGAAAACAATGCAATTAACCCGACTTTCGACTTCGTGGGCACCTCGGAGCGCTCTCGGGTTCGCACCTCGGAGCACACCGAGGTGCGCACCTTTGATGCGCTGCCTTCACCAATTTCCAGAAAAGGCAAGAAAACATTGAGAAGGTGTGCGCACCGAGGTGCCCACCCTGGCGAAGGTGCACGCGAGGTGCGCACCCGGGGCAAACCGGGCTCCGACTTCGTGCACGCCGCACCTTGGAGCACACTTCGGAGCGCTCCTTGGTGCGCACCAGGGCGCGCAACCCAGCCGAGGTGCCCACCCCGGCGAAGGTGCACGCGAGGTGCGCACCCGGGGCAAACCGGGCTCCGACTTCGTGCACGCCATGGTGCCCACCGCGGCGAAGGTGCACGCGAGGTGCGCACCCGGGGCAAACCGGGCTCCGACTTCGTGCACGCCGCACCTTGGAGCACACTTCGGAGCGCTCCTTGGTGCGCACCATGGTGCCCACCAGGGCGCGCAACCCCGCCGAAGGTGCACGCGAGGTGCGCACCCGGGGCAAACCGGGCTCCGACTTCGTGCACGCCGCACCTTGGAGCACACTTCGGAGCGCTCCTTGGTGCGCACCATGGTGCCCACCAGGGCGCGCAACCCCGCCGAAGGTGCACGCGAGGTGCGCACCCGGGGCAAACCGGGCTCCGACTTCGTGCACGCCATGGTGCGCACCGCGGCGAAGGTGCGCACCCGGGGCAAACCGGGCTCCGACTTCGTGCACGCCGCACCTTGGAGCACACTTCGGAGCGCTCCTTGGTGCGCACCAGGGCGCGCAACCCAGCCGAGGTGCCCACCCCGGCGAAGGTGCACGCGAGGTGCGTACCCGGGGCAAACCGGGCTCCGACTTCGTGCACGCCGCACCTTGGAGCACACTTCGGAGCGCTCCTTGGTGCGCACCATGGTGCCCACCAGGCCGCGCAACCCAGCCAAGGTGTGCGCACCAAGGTGCACGCGAGGTGCGCACCCGGGGCAAACCGGGGTCCGACTTCGTGCACGCCGCACCTTGGAGCACACATCGGGGCGCTCCCGGGTTCGCACCGGCGTTGCGCACCGTGGTGGGCACCTCGGAGCACACCAAGGTGGGCAGCGAGGTGCGCACCTTTGATGCGATGCCTTCACTAATTTCCATAAAAGGCAAAAAAAAAACGAGATTTTAAAATTTCCGTTTTGAAAGATAGTGAGAAAAAGGGAATGCTGGTGCCATCTTGAGCCCGCCCTGGTGCGCAGCCCAGCCAAGGTGTGCGCACCAAGGTGCCCACCCTGGCGAAGGTGCGCGCCCGGGCAATTAACCCAACTTCCAACTTCGCGCGCGCCAGGGTGGGAGCGCACCCAACAACCGGGCCTGGGAAGAGCCAATGCGAGAAACCCCACCAAACGCTCTGACAAAAAAAGAGGGGGCGCTCCAGTAACCCCGCTTCGGAGCGCACCCTGGGCAAACCCAGCCAAGGTGCCCACCCCGGCCAAGGTGCAGGCGAGGTGCGCACCCGGGGCAAACCGGGCTCCGACAACGTGCACGCCGCACCTTGGAGCACACTTCGTAGCGCTCCCGGGTGCGCACCTCAGAGCACACCAAGGTGGGCAGCGAGGTGCGCACCTTTGATGCGCTGCCTTCACTAATTTCCAGAAAAGGCAAAAAAAAAAGGAGATTTTAAAATTTCCGTTTTGAAAGATAGTGAAAAAAACGGAACGCGCGTGCCATCTTGAGCCCGCCCTGGTGCGCAGCCCAGGTAAGGTGCCCACCCTGGCAAAGGTGCGCACCCGGGCAATTAACCCTACTTCCGACTTCGTGCGCGCCAGGGTGGCAACCGGGCCTCGGAAGAGCCAATGCGAGAAACCCCACCAAACGCTCCGACAAAAAAAGAGGCGGCGCTCCAATAACCCCGCTTCGGAGCGCAGCCGGGGCAAACCCAGCCAAGGTGCCCACCCCGACGAAGGTGCACGCGAGGTGCGCACCCGGGGCAAACCGGGCTCCGACAACGTGCACGCAGCACCTTGGAGCACACTTCGAAGCACTCCCGGGTGCCCACCGGCGTTGCGCACCGTGGTGGGCAGCGAGGTGCGCACCTTTGATGCGCTGCCTTCACTAATTTCCAGAAAAAGGCAAAAAAAAATGAGATTTTAAAATTTCCGTTTTGAAAGATAGTGAAAAAAAAGGAACGCGGGTGCCATCTTGAGCCCGCCCTGGTGCGCAGCCCAGGCAAGGCATGCGCACCAAGGTGCCCACCCGAGGTGCACACCCGGGGCAAACCGGGCTCCGACTTCGTGCAGGCCGCACCTTGGAGCACACTTCGGAGCGCTCCTTGGTGCGCACCATGGTGCCCACCAGGGCGCGCAACCCAGCCAAGGTCTGCACACTAAGGTGCCCACCCCGGCGAAGGTGCACGCGAGGTGCGCACCCGGGGCAAACCGGGCTCCGACTTCGTGCACGCCATGGTGCCCACCGCGGCGAAGGTGCACGCGAGGTGCGCACCCGGGGCAAACCGGGCTCCGACTTCGTGCACGCCGCACCTTGGAGCACACTTCGGAGCGCTCCTTGGTGCGCACCATGGTGCCCACCAGGGCGCGCAACCCAGCCAAGGTGTGCGCACCAAGGTGCACGCGAGGTGCGCACCCGGGGCAAACCGGGGTCCGACTTCGTGCACGCCGCACCTTGGAGCACACATCGGAGCGCTCCCAGGTTCGCACCAGCGTTGCGCACCTTTGATGCGCTGCCTTCACTAATTTCCAGAAAAGGCAAAAAAAAACGATATTTTAAAATTTCCGTTCTGAAAGATAGTGAAAAAAACGGAACGCGGGTGCCATCTTGAGCCCTTCCTGGTGCGCAGCCCAGGCAAGTTGTGCGCACCAAGGTGCCCACCCTGGCGGAGGTGCGCGCCCGGGGCAAACCGGGCTCCGACTTCGTGCACTGCATGGTGCCCACCAAGGCGCGCAACCCAGCCAAGGTGCCCACCGCAGCGAAGGTGCACGCGAGGTGCACACCCGGGGCAAACCGGGCTCCGACTTCGTGCACGCCGCACCTTGGAGCACACTTCAGAGCGCTCCTTGGTGCGCACCAGGGCGCGCAACCCAGCCGAGGTGCCCACCCCGGCGAAGGTGCACGCGAGGTGCGCACCCGGGGCAAACCGGGCTCCGACTTCGTGCACGCCATGGTGCCCACCGCGGCGAAGGTGCGCACCCGGGGCAAACCGGGCTCCGACTTCGTGCACGCCGCACCTTGGAGCACACTTCGGAGCGCTCCTTGGTGCGCACCATGGTGCCCACCAGGCCGCGCAACCCAGCCAAGGTGTGCGCACCAAGGTGCACGCGAGGTGCGCACCCGGGGCAAACCGGGGTCCGACTTCGTGCACGCCGCACCTTGGAGCACACATCGGGGCGCTCCCGGGTTCGCACCGGCGTTGCGCACCGTGGTGGGCACCTCGGAGCACACCAAGGTGGGCAGCGAGGTGCGCACCTTTGATGCGATGCCTTCACTAATTTCCATAAAAGGCAAAAAAAAAACGAGATTTTAAAATTTCCGTTTTGAAAGATAGTGAGAAAAAGGGAATGCTGGTGCCATCTTGAGCCCGCCCTGGTGCGCAGCCCAGCCAAGGTTTGCGCACCAAGGTGCCCACCCTGGCGAAGGTGCGCGCCCGGGCAATTAACCCAACTTCCAACTTCGCGCGCGCCAGGGTGGGAGCGCACCCAACAACCGGGCCTGGGAAGAGCCAATGCGAGAAACCCCACCAAACTCTCTGACAAAAAAAGAGGGGGCGCTCCAGTAACCCCGCTTCGGAGCGCACCCTGGGCAAACCCAGCCAAGGTGCCCACCCCGGCCAAGGTGCAGGCGAGGTGCGCACCCGGGGCAAACCGGGCTCCGACAACGTGCACGCCGCACCTTGGAGCACACTTCGTAGCGCTCCCGGGTGCGCACCTCAGAGCACACCAAGGTGGGCAGCGAGGTGCGCACCTTTGATGCGCTGCCTTCACTAATTTCCAGAAAAGGCAAAAAAAAAAGGAGATTTTAAAATTTCCGTTTTGAAAGATAGTGAAAAAAACGGAACGCGCGTGCCATCTTGAGCCCGCCCTGGTGCGCAGCCCAGGTAAGGTGCCACCCTGGCAAAGGTGCGCACCCGGGCAATTAACCCTACTTCCGACTTCGTGCGCGCCAGGGTGGCAACCGGGCCTCGGAAGAGCCAATGCGAGAAACCCCACCAAACGCTCCGACAAAAAAAGAGGCGGCGCTCCAATAACCCCGCTTCGGAGCGCAGCCGGGGCAAACCAAGCCAAGGTGCCCACCCCGACGAAGGTGCACGCGAGGTGCGCACCCGGGGCAAACCGGGCTCCGACAACGTGCACGCAGCACCTTGGAGCACACTTCGAAGCACTCCCGGGTGCCCACCGGCGTTGCGCACCGTGGTGGGCAGCGAGGTGCGCACCTTTGATGCGCTGCCTTCACTAATTTCCAGAAAAAGGCAAAAAAAAATGAGATTTTAAAATTTCCGTTTTGAAAGATAGTGAAAAAAAAGGAACGCGGGTGCCATCTTGAGCCCGCCCTGGTGCGCAGCCCAGGCAAGGCATGCGCACCAAGGTGCCCACCCGAGGTGCACACCCGGGGCAAACCGGGCTCCGACTTCGTGCAGGCCGCACCTTGGAGCACACTTCGGAGCGCTCCTTGTGTGCGCACCATGGTGCCCACCAGGGCGCACCCGAGGCAAACCGGGCTCCGACTTCGTGCACGCCGCACCTTGGAGCACACATCGGAGCGCTCCCAGGTTCGCACCAGCGTTGCGCACCTTTGATGCGCTGCCTTCACTAATTTCCAGAAAAGGCAAAAAAAAACGATATTTTAAAATTTCCGTTCTGAAAGATAGTGAAAAAAACGGAACGCGGGTGCCATCTTGAGCCCTTCCTGATGCGCAGCCCAGGCAAGTTGTGCGCACCAAGGTGCCCACCCTGGCGGAGGTGCGCGCCCGGGGCAAACCGGGCTCCGACTTCGTGCACTGCATGGTGCCCACCAAGGCGCGCAACCCAGCCAAGGTGCCCACCGCAGCGAAGGTGCACGCGAGGTGCGCACCCGAGGTGCACACCCGGGGCAAACCGGGCTCCGACTTCGTGCACGCCGCACCTTGGAGCACACTTCAGAGCGCTCCTTGGTACGCACCAGGGCGCGCAACCCAGCCAAGGTGCTCACCCCGGCGAAGGTGCACGCGAGGTGCGCACCCGGGGCAAACCGGGCTCGGACTTCGTGCACGCCGCACCTTGGAGCACACATCGGAGCGCTCCCGGGTTCGCACCAGCATTGCGCACCTTTGATGCGCTGCCTTCACTAATTTCCAGAAAAGGCAAAAAAAAGAAAAAAATGAGATTTTAAAATTTCCGTTTTGAAAGATAGTGAAAAAAACGGAACGCGGGTGCCATCTTGAGCCCGCCCTGGTGTGCAGCCCAGGCAAGTTGTGCGCACCAAGGCACCCACCCTGGCCAAGGTGGGTCACGGGGTGGGTCCTAGGGTGGGTAACGGGGTGGGTACTAAGGTGCGTGCCAAGGTGGGTCATAGGGTGGGTGCCAAGGTGGGCACCAGGGTGGGTGTGCACCAACCCTAGCCAGGGTAGGTCACGGGGTGGTTGTCGGGGTGGGCGTCAAGGAGCCAAGGTGGGTGGCAAGTAGCCAAGTTGCGTGCCAAGGTGGGTGTCGGGGTGGGTGCCAAGGATCCAAGGTGGGTGCCAAGGAACCAAGGTGGGTGTCTGGGTGGGTGCCGAGGTGGGAGCCAGGGTGGGTCCCAAGGTGAGTGCAAAGGTGGGTGCCAGGGTCAAGGTGAGTGCCAATGTGGGTTCCAAGGTGCCAGGGTCAGGGTGAGTGCCAATGTGGGTTCAAAGGTGCTAAGTTGGGTGCGAGGTTGGGTGCGAGGGTGGGTGGGTGCCAAGGTGTGCTAGGTGGAAGCCCGGGTGGGTCGGCATCCCATGGGTGTCGAGTTGGGTGCCTGATGGGTGCTTCTTGTCAAGTTTTAGTCGTCGGGACTCATTTCGAGCCTTAGAGGTCGTTTCTTGTCCGGTTGCCCTGTCTTCGACCTGGGAACCCAATTTTGGTCCTCGGGTCCCATTTTTTTTTGTCTCGCATCCCACTTTTGGCCTGTGGCCTTTTCGGGGTCGATTCTCGTTTTGGGCATCAGAGCATGTTTCTTCTCCTAAAACCCAATATTTGTTTATTAAGTCTCGGAACACATTTTTGTTCTCGTGGACCCATCATGGGTCTTGGAACGCATTTGTGGTCCTTGGGTCCCATTTTGCATCCCGAAACTTGTGTTTTGGTGCTTGATCCCTATTTTGGGTGCCCACCTTGCACCAAGTGCGCACCCGGGGCAAACCGAGCGCCTTGGTGCACCGGGGCAAGATCGAGCGTGCACCCGAGGCGCCCCGAACATGCACCAAGGTGCACTCGGCCCACATGTGAGCGCAGGTCGTTGCGCCCGAGGTGGTGTGTGGGCACCGCGTTGCAGACGGGACACTGCACGCACACGACGCCCCCTCCAGGTGCACGCACGTAGGCCGGGCCGGGTGCACACCCGACGCCCTAGCAAGGTGCGCGCACCCGGGCAGGGCTCACACTTGGCGAACGGGGCGCACTTCGCGAGGGAGGGTGTGCACCTCGACGGGGGTGGGTGGCCGGGGTGGATTCGCACGTGGGTCGCGGTTTGCTAAGTACACACTGCGACAAGCTCATAACGGGTGCGATCATACCAGCGTTAGTGCACCGGATCCCATCAGAACTCCGCAGTTAAGCGCGCTTGGGCCGGAGTAGTACTGGGATGGGTGACCTCCCGGGAAGTCCCGGTGTTGCACCCTTTTTTAGTTTTTCGCCGGGCGTCGCAATGCTATTTGAATAAACCTTTTGCCCGTTTGCGTTCTCGTCGGGGCCGGGCCGGGCCGGGGTGCGCTGCCCGCACTACCGCGCGCGCGGGGGCGACACCGAGCGCGCACCCGAGGCGCCCCGAGCACACAGGCCACGGTGCAACCCGGGCGTTGTGCGCGCACCCCGGTGCGCCCGAGGTGCTGCGCGCGCACCCAGGTGAAATCGGTGTGCACCTCGGCCAGTGCGCGCTCGGTCGAGTCGCGCACGTTGGCCAAGGTGCACGGTGATGTTTCTTACTCTAAGGTTCCGCACCAGACGCCCGGGACAGGTGAGCGAAGCTGGGCGGGGCCGGGTGCGCGGCCGGGGCAGGTGCACGCAGCTGGAGAGAGCTTTGGAGCACACTTCGGAGCGCACCAATGATGCGCTCCATTCAAAAGTTTCCTGAAAAGGCAAAAAAAGTTGAGATTATAGAATTTCCCACTTGAGAGATTGTAAAAAAAAAAAATTTAAAATGAAGGAAACGCGGGTGCCAAGGTGTGCGCAGCCCAGCCAAGGTGTGCGCACCAAGGCGCCCACCCTGGCGAAGGTGCACGCAAGGTGCGCACCCGAGGCAAACCGGACAATTAACCCAACTTTCGACTTCGCGCGCACCTTGGAGCGCACTTCGGAGCGCTCCTTGGTGCGCACCAATCTTGGGCACCTCGGAGTGCACCATGGCGCCCACCAAGGTGCGCACCCGGGGCAAACCGAGCTCCGACTTCGTGCGCACCTTGGAGCGCACGAAAGGTGCGCACCATGGCGCCCACCAAGGTGCGCAGCCCAGCCAAGGCGTGCGCATCAAGGTGCGCACCCTGGCGAAGGTGCGCACCCGGGGCAAACCGAGCTCCGACTTCGTGCGCACCTTGGAGCGCACAAAAGGTGCGCAACCCAGCCAAGGTGTGCGCACCCCGGTCAAACCGAGCTCCGAATCGTGCGCACCAGAGGTGCACGCCATCGTGCGCACCTTGGAGCACACTTCGGAGCCCTCCTTGGTGCGCGCCGATGTTGCGCACCTCGGAGCGCACCCGGGGAAAACAATGCAATTAACCCGACTTTCGACTTCGTGGGCACCTCGGAGCGCTCTCGGGTTCGCACCTCGGAGCACACCGAGGTGCGCACCTTTGATGCGCTGCCTTCACCAATTTCCAGAAAAGGCAAGAAAACATTGAGAAGGTGTGCGCACCGAGGTGCCCACCCTGGCGAAGGTGCACGCGAGGTGCGCACCCGGGGCAAACCGGGCTCCGACTTCGTGCACGCCGCACCTTGGAGCACACTTCGGAGCGCTCCTTGGTGCGCACCAGGGCGCGCAACCCAGCCGAGGTGCCCACCCCGGCGAAGGTGCACGCGAGGTGCGCACCCGGGGCAAACCGGGCTCCGACTTCGTGCACGCCATGGTGCCCACCGCGGCGAAGGTGCACGCGAGGTGCGCACCCGGGGCAAACCGGGCTCCGACTTCGTGCACGCCGCACCTTGGAGCACACTTCGGAGCGCTCCTTGGTGCGCACCATGGTGCCCACCAGGGCGCGCAACCCCGCCGAAGGTGCACGCGAGGTGCGCACCCGGGGCAAACCGGGCTCCGACTTCGTGCACGCCGCACCTTGGAGCACACTTCGGAGCGCTCCTTGGTGCGCACCATGGTGCCCACCAGGGCGCGCAACCCCGCCGAAGGTGCACGCGAGGTGCGCACCCGGGGCAAACCGGGCTCCGACTTCGTGCACGCCATGGTGCGCACCGCGGCGAAGGTGCGCACCCGGGGCAAACCGGGCTCCGACTTCGTGCACGCCGCACCTTGGAGCACACTTCGGAGCGCTCCTTGGTGCGCACCAGGGCGCGCAACCCAGCCGAGGTGCCCACCCCGGCGAAGGTGCACGCGAGGTGCGTACCCGGGGCAAACCGGGCTCCGACTTCGTGCACGCCGCACCTTGGAGCACACTTCGGAGCGCTCCTTGGTGCGCACCATGGTGCCCACCAGGCCGCGCAACCCAGCCAAGGTGTGCGCACCAAGGTGCACGCGAGGTGCGCACCCGGGGCAAACCGGGGTCCGACTTCGTGCACGCCGCACCTTGGAGCACACATCGGGGCGCTCCCGGGTTCGCACCGGCGTTGCGCACCGTGGTGGGCACCTCGGAGCACACCAAGGTGGGCAGCGAGGTGCGCACCTTTGATGCGATGCCTTCACTAATTTCCATAAAAGGCAAAAAAAAAACGAGATTTTAAAATTTCCGTTTTGAAAGATAGTGAGAAAAAGGGAATGCTGGTGCCATCTTGAGCCCGCCCTGGTGCGCAGCCCAGCCAAGGTGTGCGCACCAAGGTGCCCACCCTGGCGAAGGTGCGCGCCCGGGCAATTAACCCAACTTCCAACTTCGCGCGCGCCAGGGTGGGAGCGCACCCAACAACCGGGCCTGGGAAGAGCCAATGCGAGAAACCCCACCAAACGCTCTGACAAAAAAAGAGGGGGCGCTCCAGTAACCCCGCTTCGGAGCGCACCCTGGGCAAACCCAGCCAAGGTGCCCACCCCGGCCAAGGTGCAGGCGAGGTGCGCACCCGGGGCAAACCGGGCTCCGACAACGTGCACGCCGCACCTTGGAGCACACTTCGTAGCGCTCCCGGGTGCGCACCTCAGAGCACACCAAGGTGGGCAGCGAGGTGCGCACCTTTGATGCGCTGCCTTCACTAATTTCCAGAAAAGGCAAAAAAAAAAGGAGATTTTAAAATTTCCGTTTTGAAAGATAGTGAAAAAAACGGAACGCGCGTGCCATCTTGAGCCCGCCCTGGTGCGCAGCCCAGGTAAGGTGCCCACCCTGGCAAAGGTGCGCACCCGGGCAATTAACCCTACTTCCGACTTCGTGCGCGCCAGGGTGGCAACCGGGCCTCGGAAGAGCCAATGCGAGAAACCCCACCAAACGCTCCGACAAAAAAAGAGGCGGCGCTCCAATAACCCCGCTTCGGAGCGCAGCCGGGGCAAACCCAGCCAAGGTGCCCACCCCGACGAAGGTGCACGCGAGGTGCGCACCCGGGGCAAACCGGGCTCCGACAACGTGCACGCAGCACCTTGGAGCACACTTCGAAGCACTCCCGGGTGCCCACCGGCGTTGCGCACCGTGGTGGGCAGCGAGGTGCGCACCTTTGATGCGCTGCCTTCACTAATTTCCAGAAAAAGGCAAAAAAAAATGAGATTTTAAAATTTCCGTTTTGAAAGATAGTGAAAAAAAAGGAACGCGGGTGCCATCTTGAGCCCGCCCTGGTGCGCAGCCCAGGCAAGGCATGCGCACCAAGGTGCCCACCCGAGGTGCACACCCGGGGCAAACCGGGCTCCGACTTCGTGCAGGCCGCACCTTGGAGCACACTTCGGAGCGCTCCTTGGTGCGCACCATGGTGCCCACCAGGGCGCGCAACCCAGCCAAGGTCTGCACACCAAGGTGCCCACCCCGGCGAAGGTGCACGCGAGGTGCGCACCCGGGGCAAACCGGGCTCCGACTTCGTGCACGCCATGGTGCCCACCGCGGCGAAGGTGCACGCGAGGTGCGCACCCGGGGCAAACCGGGCTCCGACTTCGTGCACGCCGCACCTTGGAGCACACTTCGGAGCGCTCCTTGGTGCGCACCATGGTGCCCACCAGGGCGCGCAACCCAGCCAAGGTGTGCGCACCAAGGTGCACGCGAGGTGCGCACCCGGGGCAAACCGGGGTCCGACTTCGTGCACGCCGCACCTTGGAGCACACATCGGAGCGCTCCCAGGTTCGCACCAGCGTTGCGCACCTTTGATGCGCTGCCTTCACTAATTTCCAGAAAAGGCAAAAAAAAACGATATTTTAAAATTTCCGTTCTGAAAGATAGTGAAAAAAACGGAACGCGGGTGCCATCTTGAGCCCTTCCTGGTGCGCAGCCCAGGCAAGTTGTGCGCACCAAGGTGCCCACCCTGGCGGAGGTGCGCGCCCGGGGCAAACCGGGCTCCGACTTCGTGCACTGCATGGTGCCCACCAAGGCGCGCAACCCAGCCAAGGTGCCCACCGCAGCGAAGGTGCACGCGAGGTGCACACCCGGGGCAAACCGGGCTCCGACTTCGTGCACGCCGCACCTTGGAGCACACTTCAGAGCGCTCCTTGGTGCGCACCAGGGCGCGCAACCCAGCCGAGGTGCCCACCCCGGCGAAGGTGCACGCGAGGTGCGCACCCGGGGCAAACCGGGCTCCGACTTCGTGCACGCCATGGTGCCCACCGCGGCGAAGGTGCGCACCCGGGGCAAACCGGGCTCCGACTTCGTGCACGCCGCACCTTGGAGCACACTTCGGAGCGCTCCTTGGTGCGCACCATGGTGCCCACCAGGCCGCGCAACCCAGCCAAGGTGTGCGCACCAAGGTGCACGCGAGGTGCGCACCCGGGGCAAACCGGGGTCCGACTTCGTGCACGCCGCACCTTGGAGCACACATCGGGGCGCTCCCGGGTTCGCACCGGCGTTGCGCACCGTGGTGGGCACCTCGGAGCACACCAAGGTGGGCAGCGAGGTGCGCACCTTTGATGCGATGCCTTCACTAATTTCCATAAAAGGCAAAAAAAAAACGAGATTTTAAAATTTCCGTTTTGAAAGATAGTGAGAAAAAGGGAATGCTGGTGCCATCTTGAGCCCGCCCTGGTGCGCAGCCCAGCCAAGGTTTGCGCACCAAGGTGCCCACCCTGGCGAAGGTGCGCGCCCGGGCAATTAACCCAACTTCCAACTTCGCGCGCGCCAGGGTGGGAGCGCACCCAACAACCGGGCCTGGGAAGAGCCAATGCGAGAAACCCCACCAAACTCTCTGACAAAAAAAGAGGGGGCGCTCCAGTAACCCCGCTTCGGAGCGCACCCTGGGCAAACCCAGCCAAGGTGCCCACCCCGGCCAAGGTGCAGGCGAGGTGCGCACCCGGGGCAAACCGGGCTCCGACAACGTGCACGCCGCACCTTGGAGCACACTTCGTAGCGCTCCCGGGTGCGCACCTCAGAGCACACCAAGGTGGGCAGCGAGGTGCGCACCTTTGATGCGCTGCCTTCACTAATTTCCAGAAAAGGCAAAAAAAAAAGGAGATTTTAAAATTTCCGTTTTGAAAGATAGTGAAAAAAACGGAACGCGCGTGCCATCTTGAGCCCGCCCTGGTGCGCAGCCCAGGTAAGGTGCCACCCTGGCAAAGGTGCGCACCCGGGCAATTAACCCTACTTCCGACTTCGTGCGCGCCAGGGTGGCAACCGGGCCTCGGAAGAGCCAATGCGAGAAACCCCACCAAACGCTCCGACAAAAAAAGAGGCGGCGCTCCAATAACCCCGCTTCGGAGCGCAGCCGGGGCAAACCAAGCCAAGGTGCCCACCCCGACGAAGGTGCACGCGAGGTGCGCACCCGGGGCAAACCGGGCTCCGACAACGTGCACGCAGCACCTTGGAGCACACTTCGAAGCACTCCCGGGTGCCCACCGGCGTTGCGCACCGTGGTGGGCAGCGAGGTGCGCACCTTTGATGCGCTGCCTTCACTAATTTCCAGAAAAAGGCAAAAAAAAATGAGATTTTAAAATTTCCGTTTTGAAAGATAGTGAAAAAAAAGGAACGCGGGTGCCATCTTGAGCCCGCCCTGGTGCGCAGCCCAGGCAAGGCATGCGCACCAAGGTGCCCACCCGAGGTGCACACCCGGGGCAAACCGGGCTCCGACTTCGTGCAGGCCGCACCTTGGAGCACACTTCGGAGCGCTCCTTGGTGCGCACCATGGTGCCCACCAGGGCGCACCCGAGGCAAACCGGGCTCCGACTTCGTGCACGCCGCACCTTGGAGCACACATCGGAGCGCTCCCAGGTTCGCACCAGCGTTGCGCACCTTTGATGCGCTGCCTTCACTAATTTCCAGAAAAGGCAAAAAAAAACGATATTTTAAAATTTCCGTTCTGAAAGATAGTGAAAAAAACGGAACGCGGGTGCCATCTTGAGCCCTTCCTGATGCGCAGCCCAGGCAAGTTGTGCGCACCAAGGTGCCCACCCTGGCGGAGGTGCGCGCCCGGGGCAAACCGGGCTCCGACTTCGTGCACTGCATGGTGCCCACCAAGGCGCGCAACCCAGCCAAGGTGCCCACCGCAGCGAAGGTGCACGCGAGGTGCGCACCCGAGGTGCACACCCGGGGCAAACCGGGCTCCGACTTCGTGCACGCCGCACCTTGGAGCACACTTCAGAGCGCTCCTTGGTACGCACCAGGGCGCGCAACCCAGCCAAGGTGCTCACCCCGGCGAAGGTGCACGCGAGGTGCGCACCCGGGGCAAACCGGGCTCGGACTTCGTGCACGCCGCACCTTGGAGCACACATCGGAGCGCTCCCGGGTTCGCACCAGCATTGCGCACCTTTGATGCGCTGCCTTCACTAATTTCCAGAAAAGGCAAAAAAAAGAAAAAAATGAGATTTTAAAATTTCCGTTTTGAAAGATAGTGAAAAAAACGGAACGCGGGTGCCATCTTGAGCCCGCCCTGGTGTGCAGCCCAGGCAAGTTGTGCGCACCAAGGCACCCACCCTGGCCAAGGTGGGTCACGGGGTGGGTCCTAGGGTGGGTAACGGGGTGGGTACTAAGGTGCGTGCCAAGGTGGGTCATAGGGTGGGTGCCAAGGTGGGCACCAGGGTGGGTGTGCACCAACCCTAGCCAGGGTAGGTCACGGGGTGGTTGTCGGGGTGGGCGTCAAGGAGCCAAGGTGGGTGGCAAGTAGCCAAGTTGCGTGCCAAGGTGGGTGTCGGGGTGGGTGCCAAGGATCCAAGGTGGGTGCCAAGGAACCAAGGTGGGTGTCTGGGTGGGTGCCGAGGTGGGAGCCAGGGTGGGTCCCAAGGTGAGTGCAAAGGTGGGTGCCAGGGTCAAGGTGAGTGCCAATGTGGGTTCCAAGGTGCCAGGGTCAGGGTGAGTGCCAATGTGGGTTCAAAGGTGCTAAGTTGGGTGCGAGGTTGGGTGCGAGGGTGGGTGGGTGCCAAGGTGTGCTAGGTGGAAGCCCGGGTGGGTCGGCATCCCATGGGTGTCGAGTTGGGTGCCTGATGGGTGCTTCTTGTCAAGTTTTAGTCGTCGGGACTCATTTCGAGCCTTAGAGGTCGTTTCTTGTCCGGTTGCCCTGTCTTCGACCTGGGAACCCAATTTTGGTCCTCGGGTCCCATTTTTTTTTGTCTCGCATCCCACTTTTGGCCTGTGGCCTTTTCGGGGTCGATTCTCGTTTTGGGCATCAGAGCATGTTTCTTCTCCTAAAACCCAATATTTGTTTATTAAGTCTCGGAACACATTTTTGTTCTCGTGGACCCATCATGGGTCTTGGAACGCATTTGTGGTCCTTGGGTCCCATTTTGCATCCCGAAACTTGTGTTTTGGTGCTTGATCCCTATTTTGGGTGCCCACCTTGCACCAAGTGCGCACCCGGGGCAAACCGAGCGCCTTGGTGCACCGGGGCAAGATCGAGCGTGCACCCGAGGCGCCCCGAACATGCACCAAGGTGCACTCGGCCCACATGTGAGCGCAGGTCGTTGCGCCCGAGGTGGTGTGTGGGCACCGCGTTGCAGACGGGACACTGCACGCACACGACGCCCCCTCCAGGTGCACGCACGTAGGCCGGGCCGGGTGCACACCCGACGCCCTAGCAAGGTGCGCGCACCCGGGCAGGGCTCACACTTGGCGAACGGGGCGCACTTCGCGAGGGAGGGTGTGCACCTCGACGGGGGTGGGTGGCCGGGGTGGATTCGCACGTGGGTCGCGGTTTGCTAAGTACACACTGCGACAAGCTCATAACGGGTGCGATCATACCAGCGTTAGTGCACCGGATCCCATCAGAACTCCGCAGTTAAGCGCGCTTGGGCCGGAGTAGTACTGGGATGGGTGACCTCCCGGGAAGTCCCGGTGTTGCACCCTTTTTTAGTTTTTCGCCGGGCGTCGCAATGCTATTTGAATAAACCTTTTGCCCGTTTGCGTTCTCGTCGGGGCCGGGCCGGGCCGGGGTGCGCTGCCCGCACTACCGCGCGCGCGGGGGCGACACCGAGCGCGCACCCGAGGCGCCCCGAGCACACAGGCCACGGTGCAACCCGGGCGTTGTGCGCGCACCCCGGTGCGCCCGAGGTGCTGCGCGCGCACCCAGGTGAAATCGGTGTGCACCTCGGCCAGTGCGCGCTCGGTCGAGTCGCGCACGTTGGCCAAGGTGCACGGTGATGTTTCTTACTCTAAGGTTCCGCACCAGACGCCCGGGACAGGTGAGCGAAGCTGGGCGGGGCCGGGTGCGCGGCCGGGGCAGGTGCACGCAGCTGGAGAGAGCTTTGGAGCACACTTCGGAGCGCACCAATGATGCGCTCCATTCAAAAGTTTCCTGAAAAGGCAAAAAAAGTTGAGATTATAGAATTTCCCACTTGAGAGATTGTAAAAAAAAAAAATTTAAAATGAAGGAAACGCGGGTGCCAAGGTGTGCGCAGCCCAGCCAAGGTGTGCGCACCAAGGCGCCCACCCTGGCGAAGGTGCACGCAAGGTGCGCACCCGAGGCAAACCGGACAATTAACCCAACTTTCGACTTCGCGCGCACCTTGGAGCGCACTTCGGAGCGCTCCTTGGTGCGCACCAATCTTGGGCACCTCGGAGTGCACCATGGCGCCCACCAAGGTGCGCACCCGGGGCAAACCGAGCTCCGACTTCGTGCGCACCTTGGAGCGCACGAAAGGTGCGCACCATGGCGCCCACCAAGGTGCGCAGCCCAGCCAAGGCGTGCGCATCAAGGTGCGCACCCTGGCGAAGGTGCGCACCCGGGGCAAACCGAGCTCCGACTTCGTGCGCACCTTGGAGCGCACAAAAGGTGCGCAACCCAGCCAAGGTGTGCGCACCCCGGTCAAACCGAGCTCCGAATCGTGCGCACCAGAGGTGCACGCCATCGTGCGCACCTTGGAGCACACTTCGGAGCCCTCCTTGGTGCGCGCCGATGTTGCGCACCTCGGAGCGCACCCGGGGAAAACAATGCAATTAACCCGACTTTCGACTTCGTGGGCACCTCGGAGCGCTCTCGGGTTCGCACCTCGGAGCACACCGAGGTGCGCACCTTTGATGCGCTGCCTTCACCAATTTCCAGAAAAGGCAAGAAAACATTGAGAAGGTGTGCGCACCGAGGTGCCCACCCTGGCGAAGGTGCACGCGAGGTGCGCACCCGGGGCAAACCGGGCTCCGACTTCGTGCACGCCGCACCTTGGAGCACACTTCGGAGCGCTCCTTGGTGCGCACCAGGGCGCGCAACCCAGCCGAGGTGCCCACCCCGGCGAAGGTGCACGCGAGGTGCGCACCCGGGGCAAACCGGGCTCCGACTTCGTGCACGCCATGGTGCCCACCGCGGCGAAGGTGCACGCGAGGTGCGCACCCGGGGCAAACCGGGCTCCGACTTCGTGCACGCCGCACCTTGGAGCACACTTCGGAGCGCTCCTTGGTGCGCACCATGGTGCCCACCAGGGCGCGCAACCCCGCCGAAGGTGCACGCGAGGTGCGCACCCGGGGCAAACCGGGCTCCGACTTCGTGCACGCCGCACCTTGGAGCACACTTCGGAGCGCTCCTTGGTGCGCACCATGGTGCCCACCAGGGCGCGCAACCCCGCCGAAGGTGCACGCGAGGTGCGCACCCGGGGCAAACCGGGCTCCGACTTCGTGCACGCCATGGTGCGCACCCGGGGCAAACCGGGCTCCGACTTCGTGCACGCCGCACCTTGGAGCACACTTCGGAGCGCTCCTTGGTGCGCACCAGGGCGCGCAACCCAGCCGAGGTGCCCACCCCGGCGAAGGTGCACGCGAGGTGCGTACCCGGGGCAAACCGGGCTCCGACTTCGTGCACGCCGCACCTTGGAGCACACTTCGGAGCGCTCCTTGGTGCGCACCATGGTGCCCACCAGGCCGCGCAACCCAGCCAAGGTGTGCGCACCAAGGTGCACGCGAGGTGCGCACCCGGGGCAAACCGGGGTCCGACTTCGTGCACGCCGCACCTTGGAGCACACATCGGGGCGCTCCCGGGTTCGCACCGGCGTTGCGCACCGTGGTGGGCACCTCGGAGCACACCAAGGTGGGCAGCGAGGTGCGCACCTTTGATGCGATGCCTTCACTAATTTCCATAAAAGGCAAAAAAAAAACGAGATTTTAAAATTTCCGTTTTGAAAGATAGTGAGAAAAAGGGAATGCTGGTGCCATCTTGAGCCCGCCCTGGTGCGCAGCCCAGCCAAGGTGTGCGCACCAAGGTGCCCACCCTGGCGAAGGTGCGCGCCCGGGCAATTAACCCAACTTCCAACTTCGCGCGCGCCAGGGTGGGAGCGCACCCAACAACCGGGCCTGGGAAGAGCCAATGCGAGAAACCCCACCAAACGCTCTGACAAAAAAAGAGGGGGCGCTCCAGTAACCCCGCTTCGGAGCGCACCCTGGGCAAACCCAGCCAAGGTGCCCACCCCGGCCAAGGTGCAGGCGAGGTGCGCACCCGGGGCAAACCGGGCTCCGACAACGTGCACGCCGCACCTTGGAGCACACTTCGTAGCGCTCCCGGGTGCGCACCTCAGAGCACACCAAGGTGGGCAGCGAGGTGCGCACCTTTGATGCGCTGCCTTCACTAATTTCCAGAAAAGGCAAAAAAAAAAGGAGATTTTAAAATTTCCGTTTTGAAAGATAGTGAAAAAAACGGAACGCGCGTGCCATCTTGAGCCCGCCCTGGTGCGCAGCCCAGGTAAGGTGCCCACCCTGGCAAAGGTGCGCACCCGGGCAATTAACCCTACTTCCGACTTCGTGCGCGCCAGGGTGGCAACCGGGCCTCGGAAGAGCCAATGCGAGAAACCCCACCAAACGCTCCGACAAAAAAAGAGGCGGCGCTCCAATAACCCCGCTTCGGAGCGCAGCCGGGGCAAACCCAGCCAAGGTGCCCACCCCGACGAAGGTGCACGCGAGGTGCGCACCCGGGGCAAACCGGGCTCCGACAACGTGCACGCAGCACCTTGGAGCACACTTCGAAGCACTCCCGGGTGCCCACCGGCGTTGCGCACCGTGGTGGGCAGCGAGGTGCGCACCTTTGATGCGCTGCCTTCACTAATTTCCAGAAAAAGGCAAAAAAAAATGAGATTTTAAAATTTCCGTTTTGAAAGATAGTGAAAAAAAAGGAACGCGGGTGCCATCTTGAGCCCGCCCTGGTGCGCAGCCCAGGCAAGGCATGCGCACCAAGGTGCCCACCCGAGGTGCACACCCGGGGCAAACCGGGCTCCGACTTCGTGCAGGCCGCACCTTGGAGCACACTTCGGAGCGCTCCTTGGTGCGCACCATGGTGCCCACCAGGGCGCGCAACCCAGCCAAGGTCTGCACACTAAGGTGCCCACCCCGGCGAAGGTGCACGCGAGGTGCGCACCCGGGGCAAACCGGGCTCCGACTTCGTGCACGCCATGGTGCCCACCGCGGCGAAGGTGCACGCGAGGTGCGCACCCGGGGCAAACCGGGCTCCGACTTCGTGCACGCCGCACCTTGGAGCACACTTCGGAGCGCTCCTTGGTGCGCACCATGGTGCCCACCAGGGCGCGCAACCCAGCCAAGGTGTGCGCACCAAGGTGCACGCGAGGTGCGCACCCGGGGCAAACCGGGGTCCGACTTCGTGCACGCCGCACCTTGGAGCACACATCGGAGCGCTCCCAGGTTCGCACCAGCGTTGCGCACCTTTGATGCGCTGCCTTCACTAATTTCCAGAAAAGGCAAAAAAAAACGATATTTTAAAATTTCCGTTCTGAAAGATAGTGAAAAAAACGGAACGCGGGTGCCATCTTGAGCCCTTCCTGGTGCGCAGCCCAGGCAAGTTGTGCGCACCAAGGTGCCCACCCTGGCGGAGGTGCGCGCCCGGGGCAAACCGGGCTCCGACTTCGTGCACTGCATGGTGCCCACCAAGGCGCGCAACCCAGCCAAGGTGCCCACCGCAGCGAAGGTGCACGCGAGGTGCACACCCGGGGCAAACCGGGCTCCGACTTCGTGCACGCCGCACCTTGGAGCACACTTCAGAGCGCTCCTTGGTGCGCACCAGGGCGCGCAACCCAGCCGAGGTGCCCACCCCGGCGAAGGTGCACGCGAGGTGCGCACCCGGGGCAAACCGGGCTCCGACTTCGTGCACGCCATGGTGCCCACCGCGGCGAAGGTGCGCACCCGGGGCAAACCGGGCTCCGACTTCGTGCACGCCGCACCTTGGAGCACACTTCGGAGCGCTCCTTGGTGCGCACCATGGTGCCCACCAGGCCGCGCAACCCAGCCAAGGTGTGCGCACCAAGGTGCACGCGAGGTGCGCACCCGGGGCAAACCGGGGTCCGACTTCGTGCACGCCGCACCTTGGAGCACACATCGGGGCGCTCCCGGGTTCGCACCGGCGTTGCGCACCGTGGTGGGCACCTCGGAGCACACCAAGGTGGGCAGCGAGGTGCGCACCTTTGATGCGATGCCTTCACTAATTTCCATAAAAGGCAAAAAAAAAACGAGATTTTAAAATTTCCGTTTTGAAAGATAGTGAGAAAAAGGGAATGCTGGTGCCATCTTGAGCCCGCCCTGGTGCGCAGCCCAGCCAAGGTTTGCGCACCAAGGTGCCCACCCTGGCGAAGGTGCGCGCCCGGGCAATTAACCCAACTTCCAACTTCGCGCGCGCCAGGGTGGGAGCGCACCCAACAACCGGGCCTGGGAAGAGCCAATGCGAGAAACCCCACCAAACTCTCTGACAAAAAAAGAGGGGGCGCTCCAGTAACCCCGCTTCGGAGCGCACCCTGGGCAAACCCAGCCAAGGTGCCCACCCCGGCCAAGGTGCAGGCGAGGTGCGCACCCGGGGCAAACCGGGCTCCGACAACGTGCACGCCGCACCTTGGAGCACACTTCGTAGCGCTCCCGGGTGCGCACCTCAGAGCACACCAAGGTGGGCAGCGAGGTGCGCACCTTTGATGCGCTGCCTTCACTAATTTCCAGAAAAGGCAAAAAAAAAAGGAGATTTTAAAATTTCCGTTTTGAAAGATAGTGAAAAAAACGGAACGCGCGTGCCATCTTGAGCCCGCCCTGGTGCGCAGCCCAGGTAAGGTGCCACCCTGGCAAAGGTGCGCACCCGGGCAATTAACCCTACTTCCGACTTCGTGCGCGCCAGGGTGGCAACCGGGCCTCGGAAGAGCCAATGCGAGAAACCCCACCAAACGCTCCGACAAAAAAAGAGGCGGCGCTCCAATAACCCCGCTTCGGAGCGCAGCCGGGGCAAACCAAGCCAAGGTGCCCACCCCGACGAAGGTGCACGCGAGGTGCGCACCCGGGGCAAACCGGGCTCCGACAACGTGCACGCAGCACCTTGGAGCACACTTCGAAGCACTCCCGGGTGCCCACCGGCGTTGCGCACCGTGGTGGGCAGCGAGGTGCGCACCTTTGATGCGCTGCCTTCACTAATTTCCAGAAAAAGGCAAAAAAAAATGAGATTTTAAAATTTCCGTTTTGAAAGATAGTGAAAAAAAAGGAACGCGGGTGCCATCTTGAGCCCGCCCTGGTGCGCAGCCCAGGCAAGGCATGCGCACCAAGGTGCCCACCCGAGGTGCACACCCGGGGCAAACCGGGCTCCGACTTCGTGCAGGCCGCACCTTGGAGCACACTTCGGAGCGCTCCTTGGTGCGCACCATGGTGCCCACCAGGGCGCACCCGAGGCAAACCGGGCTCCGACTTCGTGCACGCCGCACCTTGGAGCACACATCGGAGCGCTCCCAGGTTCGCACCAGCGTTGCGCACCTTTGATGCGCTGCCTTCACTAATTTCCAGAAAAGGCAAAAAAAAACGATATTTTAAAATTTCCGTTCTGAAAGATAGTGAAAAAAACGGAACGCGGGTGCCATCTTGAGCCCTTCCTGATGCGCAGCCCAGGCAAGTTGTGCGCACCAAGGTGCCCACCCTGGCGGAGGTGCGCGCCCGGGGCAAACCGGGCTCCGACTTCGTGCACTGCATGGTGCCCACCAAGGCGCGCAACCCAGCCAAGGTGCCCACCGCAGCGAAGGTGCACGCGAGGTGCGCACCCGAGGTGCACACCCGGGGCAAACCGGGCTCCGACTTCGTGCACGCCGCACCTTGGAGCACACTTCAGAGCGCTCCTTGGTACGCACCAGGGCGCGCAACCCAGCCAAGGTGCTCACCCCGGCGAAGGTGCACGCGAGGTGCGCACCCGGGGCAAACCGGGCTCGGACTTCGTGCACGCCGCACCTTGGAGCACACATCGGAGCGCTCCCGGGTTCGCACCAGCATTGCGCACCTTTGATGCGCTGCCTTCACTAATTTCCAGAAAAGGCAAAAAAAAGAAAAAAATGAGATTTTAAAATTTCCGTTTTGAAAGATAGTGAAAAAAACGGAACGCGGGTGCCATCTTGAGCCCGCCCTGGTGTGCAGCCCAGGCAAGTTGTGCGCACCAAGGCACCCACCCTGGCCAAGGTGGGTCACGGGGTGGGTCCTAGGGTGGGTAACGGGGTGGGTACTAAGGTGCGTGCCAAGGTGGGTCATAGGGTGGGTGCCAAGGTGGGCACCAGGGTGGGTGTGCACCAACCCTAGCCAGGGTAGGTCACGGGGTGGTTGTCGGGGTGGGCGTCAAGGAGCCAAGGTGGGTGGCAAGTAGCCAAGTTGCGTGCCAAGGTGGGTGTCGGGGTGGGTGCCAAGGATCCAAGGTGGGTGCCAAGGAACCAAGGTGGGTGTCTGGGTGGGTGCCGAGGTGGGAGCCAGGGTGGGTCCCAAGGTGAGTGCAAAGGTGGGTGCCAGGGTCAAGGTGAGTGCCAATGTGGGTTCCAAGGTGCCAGGGTCAGGGTGAGTGCCAATGTGGGTTCAAAGGTGCTAAGTTGGGTGCGAGGTTGGGTGCGAGGGTGGGTGGGTGCCAAGGTGTGCTAGGTGGAAGCCCGGGTGGGTCGGCATCCCATGGGTGTCGAGTTGGGTGCCTGATGGGTGCTTCTTGTCAAGTTTTAGTCGTCGGGACTCATTTCGAGCCTTAGAGGTCGTTTCTTGTCCGGTTGCCCTGTCTTCGACCTGGGAACCCAATTTTGGTCCTCGGGTCCCATTTTTTTTTGTCTCGCATCCCACTTTTGGCCTGTGGCCTTTTCGGGGTCGATTCTCGTTTTGGGCATCAGAGCATGTTTCTTCTCCTAAAACCCAATATTTGTTTATTAAGTCTCGGAACACATTTTTGTTCTCGTGGACCCATCATGGGTCTTGGAACGCATTTGTGGTCCTTGGGTCCCATTTTGCATCCCGAAACTTGTGTTTTGGTGCTTGATCCCTATTTTGGGTGCCCACCTTGCACCAAGTGCGCACCCGGGGCAAACCGAGCGCCTTGGTGCACCGGGGCAAGATCGAGCGTGCACCCGAGGCGCCCCGAACATGCACCAAGGTGCACTCGGCCCACATGTGAGCGCAGGTCGTTGCGCCCGAGGTGGTGTGTGGGCACCGCGTTGCAGACGGGACACTGCACGCACACGACGCCCCCTCCAGGTGCACGCACGTAGGCCGGGCCGGGTGCACACCCGACGCCCTAGCAAGGTGCGCGCACCCGGGCAGGGCTCACACTTGGCGAACGGGGCGCACTTTGCGAGGGAGGGTGTGCACCTCGACGGGGGTGGGTGGCCGGGGTGGATTCGCACGTGGGTCGCGGTTTGCTAAGTACACACTGCGACAAGCTCATAACGGGTGCGATCATACCAGCGTTAGTGCACCGGATCCCATCAGAACTCCGCAGTTAAGCGCGCTTGGGCCGGAGTAGTACTGGGATGGGTGACCTCCCGGGAAGTCCCGGTGTTGCACCCTTTTTTAGTTTTTCGCCGGGCGTCGCAATGCTATTTGAATAAACCTTTTGCCCGTTTGCGTTCTCGTCGGGGCCGGGCCGGGCCGGGGTGCGCTGCCCGCACTACCGCGCGCGCGGGGGCGACACCGAGCGCGCACCCGAGGCGCCCCGAGCACACAGGCCACGGTGCAACCCGGGCGTTGTGCGCGCACCCCGGTGCGCCCGAGGTGCTGCGCGCGCACCCAGGTGAAATCGGTGTGCACCTCGGCCAGTGCGCGCTCGGTCGAGTCGCGCACGTTGGCCAAGGTGCACGGTGATGTTTCTTACTCTAAGGTTCCGCACCAGACGCCCGGGACAGGTGAGCGAAGCTGGGCGGGGCCGGGTGCGCGGCCGGGGCAGGTGCACGCAGCTGGAGAGAGCTTTGGAGCACACTTCGGAGCGCACCAATGATGCGCTCCATTCAAAAGTTTCCTGAAAAGGCAAAAAAAGTTGAGATTATAGAATTTCCCACTTGAGAGATTGTAAAAAAAAAAAATTTAAAATGAAGGAAACGCGGGTGCCAAGGTGTGCGCAGCCCAGCCAAGGTGTGCGCACCAAGGCGCCCACCCTGGCGAAGGTGCACGCAAGGTGCGCACCCGAGGCAAACCGGACAATTAACCCAACTTTCGACTTCGCGCGCACCTTGGAGCGCACTTCGGAGCGCTCCTTGGTGCGCACCAATCTTGGGCACCTCGGAGTGCACCATGGCGCCCACCAAGGTGCGCACCCGGGGCAAACCGAGCTCCGACTTCGTGCGCACCTTGGAGCGCACGAAAGGTGCGCACCATGGCGCCCACCAAGGTGCGCAGCCCAGCCAAGGCGTGCGCATCAAGGTGCGCACCCTGGCGAAGGTGCGCACCCGGGGCAAACCGAGCTCCGACTTCGTGCGCACCTTGGAGCGCACAAAAGGTGCGCAACCCAGCCAAGGTGTGCGCACCCCGGTCAAACCGAGCTCCGAATCGTGCGCACCAGAGGTGCACGCCATCGTGCGCACCTTGGAGCACACTTCGGAGCCCTCCTTGGTGCGCGCCGATGTTGCGCACCTCGGAGCGCACCCGGGGAAAACAATGCAATTAACCCGACTTTCGACTTCGTGGGCACCTCGGAGCGCTCTCGGGTTCGCACCTCGGAGCACACCGAGGTGCGCACCTTTGATGCGCTGCCTTCACCAATTTCCAGAAAAGGCAAGAAAACATTGAGAAGGTGTGCGCACCGAGGTGCCCACCCTGGCGAAGGTGCACGCGAGGTGCGCACCCGGGGCAAACCGGGCTCCGACTTCGTGCACGCCGCACCTTGGAGCACACTTCGGAGCGCTCCTTGGTGCGCACCAGGGCGCGCAACCCAGCCGAGGTGCCCACCCCGGCGAAGGTGCACGCGAGGTGCGCACCCGGGGCAAACCGGGCTCCGACTTCGTGCACGCCATGGTGCCCACCGCGGCGAAGGTGCACGCGAGGTGCGCACCCGGGGCAAACCGGGCTCCGACTTCGTGCACGCCGCACCTTGGAGCACACTTCGGAGCGCTCCTTGGTGCGCACCATGGTGCCCACCAGGGCGCGCAACCCCGCCGAAGGTGCACGCGAGGTGCGCACCCGGGGCAAACCGGGCTCCGACTTCGTGCACGCCGCACCTTGGAGCACACTTCGGAGCGCTCCTTGGTGCGCACCATGGTGCCCACCAGGGCGCGCAACCCCGCCGAAGGTGCACGCGAGGTGCGCACCCGGGGCAAACCGGGCTCCGACTTCGTGCACGCCATGGTGCGCACCCGGGGCAAACCGGGCTCCGACTTCGTGCACGCCGCACCTTGGAGCACACTTCGGAGCGCTCCTTGGTGCGCACCAGGGCGCGCAACCCAGCCGAGGTGCCCACCCCGGCGAAGGTGCACGCGAGGTGCGTACCCGGGGCAAACCGGGCTCCGACTTCGTGCACGCCGCACCTTGGAGCACACTTCGGAGCGCTCCTTGGTGCGCACCATGGTGCCCACCAGGCCGCGCAACCCAGCCAAGGTGTGCGCACCAAGGTGCACGCGAGGTGCGCACCCGGGGCAAACCGGGGTCCGACTTCGTGCACGCCGCACCTTGGAGCACACATCGGGGCGCTCCCGGGTTCGCACCGGCGTTGCGCACCGTGGTGGGCACCTCGGAGCACACCAAGGTGGGCAGCGAGGTGCGCACCTTTGATGCGATGCCTTCACTAATTTCCATAAAAGGCAAAAAAAAAACGAGATTTTAAAATTTCCGTTTTGAAAGATAGTGAGAAAAAGGGAATGCTGGTGCCATCTTGAGCCCGCCCTGGTGCGCAGCCCAGCCAAGGTGTGCGCACCAAGGTGCCCACCCTGGCGAAGGTGCGCGCCCGGGCAATTAACCCAACTTCCAACTTCGCGCGCGCCAGGGTGGGAGCGCACCCAACAACCGGGCCTGGGAAGAGCCAATGCGAGAAACCCCACCAAACGCTCTGACAAAAAAAGAGGGGGCGCTCCAGTAACCCCGCTTCGGAGCGCACCCTGGGCAAACCCAGCCAAGGTGCCCACCCCGGCCAAGGTGCAGGCGAGGTGCGCACCCGGGGCAAACCGGGCTCCGACAACGTGCACGCCGCACCTTGGAGCACACTTCGTAGCGCTCCCGGGTGCGCACCTCAGAGCACACCAAGGTGGGCAGCGAGGTGCGCACCTTTGATGCGCTGCCTTCACTAATTTCCAGAAAAGGCAAAAAAAAAAGGAGATTTTAAAATTTCCGTTTTGAAAGATAGTGAAAAAAACGGAACGCGCGTGCCATCTTGAGCCCGCCCTGGTGCGCAGCCCAGGTAAGGTGCCCACCCTGGCAAAGGTGCGCACCCGGGCAATTAACCCTACTTCCGACTTCGTGCGCGCCAGGGTGGCAACCGGGCCTCGGAAGAGCCAATGCGAGAAACCCCACCAAACGCTCCGACAAAAAAAGAGGCGGCGCTCCAATAACCCCGCTTCGGAGCGCAGCCGGGGCAAACCCAGCCAAGGTGCCCACCCCGACGAAGGTGCACGCGAGGTGCGCACCCGGGGCAAACCGGGCTCCGACAACGTGCACGCAGCACCTTGGAGCACACTTCGAAGCACTCCCGGGTGCCCACCGGCGTTGCGCACCGTGGTGGGCAGCGAGGTGCGCACCTTTGATGCGCTGCCTTCACTAATTTCCAGAAAAAGGCAAAAAAAAATGAGATTTTAAAATTTCCGTTTTGAAAGATAGTGAAAAAAAAGGAACGCGGGTGCCATCTTGAGCCCGCCCTGGTGCGCAGCCCAGGCAAGGCATGCGCACCAAGGTGCCCACCCGAGGTGCACACCCGGGGCAAACCGGGCTCCGACTTCGTGCAGGCCGCACCTTGGAGCACACTTCGGAGCGCTCCTTGGTGCGCACCATGGTGCCCACCAGGGCGCGCAACCCAGCCAAGGTCTGCACACTAAGGTGCCCACCCCGGCGAAGGTGCACGCGAGGTGCGCACCCGGGGCAAACCGGGCTCCGACTTCGTGCACGCCATGGTGCCCACCGCGGCGAAGGTGCACGCGAGGTGCGCACCCGGGGCAAACCGGGCTCCGACTTCGTGCACGCCGCACCTTGGAGCACACTTCGGAGCGCTCCTTGGTGCGCACCATGGTGCCCACCAGGGCGCGCAACCCAGCCAAGGTGTGCGCACCAAGGTGCACGCGAGGTGCGCACCCGGGGCAAACCGGGGTCCGACTTCGTGCACGCCGCACCTTGGAGCACACATCGGAGCGCTCCCAGGTTCGCACCAGCGTTGCGCACCTTTGATGCGCTGCCTTCACTAATTTCCAGAAAAGGCAAAAAAAAACGATATTTTAAAATTTCCGTTCTGAAAGATAGTGAAAAAAACGGAACGCGGGTGCCATCTTGAGCCCTTCCTGGTGCGCAGCCCAGGCAAGTTGTGCGCACCAAGGTGCCCACCCTGGCGGAGGTGCGCGCCCGGGGCAAACCGGGCTCCGACTTCGTGCACTGCATGGTGCCCACCAAGGCGCGCAACCCAGCCAAGGTGCCCACCGCAGCGAAGGTGCACGCGAGGTGCACACCCGGGGCAAACCGGGCTCCGACTTCGTGCACGCCGCACCTTGGAGCACACTTCAGAGCGCTCCTTGGTGCGCACCAGGGCGCGCAACCCAGCCGAGGTGCCCACCCCGGCGAAGGTGCACGCGAGGTGCGCACCCGGGGCAAACCGGGCTCCGACTTCGTGCACGCCATGGTGCCCACCGCGGCGAAGGTGCGCACCCGGGGCAAACCGGGCTCCGACTTCGTGCACGCCGCACCTTGGAGCACACTTCGGAGCGCTCCTTGGTGCGCACCATGGTGCCCACCAGGCCGCGCAACCCAGCCAAGGTGTGCGCACCAAGGTGCACGCGAGGTGCGCACCCGGGGCAAACCGGGGTCCGACTTCGTGCACGCCGCACCTTGGAGCACACATCGGGGCGCTCCCGGGTTCGCACCGGCGTTGCGCACCGTGGTGGGCACCTCGGAGCACACCAAGGTGGGCAGCGAGGTGCGCACCTTTGATGCGATGCCTTCACTAATTTCCATAAAAGGCAAAAAAAAAACGAGATTTTAAAATTTCCGTTTTGAAAGATAGTGAGAAAAAGGGAATGCTGGTGCCATCTTGAGCCCGCCCTGGTGCGCAGCCCAGCCAAGGTTTGCGCACCAAGGTGCCCACCCTGGCGAAGGTGCGCGCCCGGGCAATTAACCCAACTTCCAACTTCGCGCGCGCCAGGGTGGGAGCGCACCCAACAACCGGGCCTGGGAAGAGCCAATGCGAGAAACCCCACCAAACTCTCTGACAAAAAAAGAGGGGGCGCTCCAGTAACCCCGCTTCGGAGCGCACCCTGGGCAAACCCAGCCAAGGTGCCCACCCCGGCCAAGGTGCAGGCGAGGTGCGCACCCGGGGCAAACCGGGCTCCGACAACGTGCACGCCGCACCTTGGAGCACACTTCGTAGCGCTCCCGGGTGCGCACCTCAGAGCACACCAAGGTGGGCAGCGAGGTGCGCACCTTTGATGCGCTGCCTTCACTAATTTCCAGAAAAGGCAAAAAAAAAAGGAGATTTTAAAATTTCCGTTTTGAAAGATAGTGAAAAAAACGGAACGCGCGTGCCATCTTGAGCCCGCCCTGGTGCGCAGCCCAGGTAAGGTGCCACCCTGGCAAAGGTGCGCACCCGGGCAATTAACCCTACTTCCGACTTCGTGCGCGCCAGGGTGGCAACCGGGCCTCGGAAGAGCCAATGCGAGAAACCCCACCAAACGCTCCGACAAAAAAAGAGGCGGCGCTCCAATAACCCCGCTTCGGAGCGCAGCCGGGGCAAACCAAGCCAAGGTGCCCACCCCGACGAAGGTGCACGCGAGGTGCGCACCCGGGGCAAACCGGGCTCCGACAACGTGCACGCAGCACCTTGGAGCACACTTCGAAGCACTCCCGGGTGCCCACCGGCGTTGCGCACCGTGGTGGGCAGCGAGGTGCGCACCTTTGATGCGCTGCCTTCACTAATTTCCAGAAAAAGGCAAAAAAAAATGAGATTTTAAAATTTCCGTTTTGAAAGATAGTGAAAAAAAAGGAACGCGGGTGCCATCTTGAGCCCGCCCTGGTGCGCAGCCCAGGCAAGGCATGCGCACCAAGGTGCCCACCCGAGGTGCACACCCGGGGCAAACCGGGCTCCGACTTCGTGCAGGCCGCACCTTGGAGCACACTTCGGAGCGCTCCTTGGTGCGCACCATGGTGCCCACCAGGGCGCACCCGAGGCAAACCGGGCTCCGACTTCGTGCACGCCGCACCTTGGAGCACACATCGGAGCGCTCCCAGGTTCGCACCAGCGTTGCGCACCTTTGATGCGCTGCCTTCACTAATTTCCAGAAAAGGCAAAAAAAAACGATATTTTAAAATTTCCGTTCTGAAAGATAGTGAAAAAAACGGAACGCGGGTGCCATCTTGAGCCCTTCCTGATGCGCAGCCCAGGCAAGTTGTGCGCACCAAGGTGCCCACCCTGGCGGAGGTGCGCGCCCGGGGCAAACCGGGCTCCGACTTCGTGCACTGCATGGTGCCCACCAAGGCGCGCAACCCAGCCAAGGTGCCCACCGCAGCGAAGGTGCACGCGAGGTGCGCACCCGAGGTGCACACCCGGGGCAAACCGGGCTCCGACTTCGTGCACGCCGCACCTTGGAGCACACTTCAGAGCGCTCCTTGGTACGCACCAGGGCGCGCAACCCAGCCAAGGTGCTCACCCCGGCGAAGGTGCACGCGAGGTGCGCACCCGGGGCAAACCGGGCTCGGACTTCGTGCACGCCGCACCTTGGAGCACACATCGGAGCGCTCCCGGGTTCGCACCAGCATTGCGCACCTTTGATGCGCTGCCTTCACTAATTTCCAGAAAAGGCAAAAAAAAGAAAAAAATGAGATTTTAAAATTTCCGTTTTGAAAGATAGTGAAAAAAACGGAACGCGGGTGCCATCTTGAGCCCGCCCTGGTGTGCAGCCCAGGCAAGTTGTGCGCACCAAGGCACCCACCCTGGCCAAGGTGGGTCACGGGGTGGGTCCTAGGGTGGGTAACGGGGTGGGTACTAAGGTGCGTGCCAAGGTGGGTCATAGGGTGGGTGCCAAGGTGGGCACCAGGGTGGGTGTGCACCAACCCTAGCCAGGGTAGGTCACGGGGTGGTTGTCGGGGTGGGCGTCAAGGAGCCAAGGTGGGTGGCAAGTAGCCAAGTTGCGTGCCAAGGTGGGTGTCGGGGTGGGTGCCAAGGATCCAAGGTGGGTGCCAAGGAACCAAGGTGGGTGTCTGGGTGGGTGCCGAGGTGGGAGCCAGGGTGGGTCCCAAGGTGAGTGCAAAGGTGGGTGCCAGGGTCAAGGTGAGTGCCAATGTGGGTTCCAAGGTGCCAGGGTCAGGGTGAGTGCCAATGTGGGTTCAAAGGTGCTAAGTTGGGTGCGAGGTTGGGTGCGAGGGTGGGTGGGTGCCAAGGTGTGCTAGGTGGAAGCCCGGGTGGGTCGGCATCCCATGGGTGTCGAGTTGGGTGCCTGATGGGTGCTTCTTGTCAAGTTTTAGTCGTCGGGACTCATTTCGAGCCTTAGAGGTCGTTTCTTGTCCGGTTGCCCTGTCTTCGACCTGGGAACCCAATTTTGGTCCTCGGGTCCCATTTTTTTTTGTCTCGCATCCCACTTTTGGCCTGTGGCCTTTTCGGGGTCGATTCTCGTTTTGGGCATCAGAGCATGTTTCTTCTCCTAAAACCCAATATTTGTTTATTAAGTCTCGGAACACATTTTTGTTCTCGTGGACCCATCATGGGTCTTGGAACGCATTTGTGGTCCTTGGGTCCCATTTTGCATCCCGAAACTTGTGTTTTGGTGCTTGATCCCTATTTTGGGTGCCCACCTTGCACCAAGTGCGCACCCGGGGCAAACCGAGCGCCTTGGTGCACCGGGGCAAGATCGAGCGTGCACCCGAGGCGCCCCGAACATGCACCAAGGTGCACTCGGCCCACATGTGAGCGCAGGTCGTTGCGCCCGAGGTGGTGTGTGGGCACCGCGTTGCAGACGGGACACTGCACGCACACGACGCCCCCTCCAGGTGCACGCACGTAGGCCGGGCCGGGTGCACACCCGACGCCCTAGCAAGGTGCGCGCACCCGGGCAGGGCTCACACTTGGCGAACGGGGCGCACTTCGCGAGGGAGGGTGTGCACCTCGACGGGGGTGGGTGGCCGGGGTGGATTCGCACGTGGGTCGCGGTTTGCTAAGTACACACTGCGACAAGCTCATAACGGGTGCGATCATACCAGCGTTAGTGCACCGGATCCCATCAGAACTCCGCAGTTAAGCGCGCTTGGGCCGGAGTAGTACTGGGATGGGTGACCTCCCGGGAAGTCCCGGTGTTGCACCCTTTTTTAGTTTTTCGCCGGGCGTCGCAATGCTATTTGAATAAACCTTTTGCCCGTTTGCGTTCTCGTCGGGGCCGGGCCGGGCCGGGGTGCGCTGCCCGCACTACCGCGCGCGCGGGGGCGACACCGAGCGCGCACCCGAGGCGCCCCGAGCACACAGGCCACGGTGCAACCCGGGCGTTGTGCGCGCACCCCGGTGCGCCCGAGGTGCTGCGCGCGCACCCAGGTGAAATCGGTGTGCACCTCGGCCAGTGCGCGCTCGGTCGAGTCGCGCACGTTGGCCAAGGTGCACGGTGATGTTTCTTACTCTAAGGTTCCGCACCAGACGCCCGGGACAGGTGAGCGAAGCTGGGCGGGGCCGGGTGCGCGGCCGGGGCAGGTGCACGCAGCTGGAGAGAGCTTTGGAGCACACTTCGGAGCGCACCAATGATGCGCTCCATTCAAAAGTTTCCTGAAAAGGCAAAAAAAGTTGAGATTATAGAATTTCCCACTTGAGAGATTGTAAAAAAAAAAAATTTAAAATGAAGGAAACGCGGGTGCCAAGGTGTGCGCAGCCCAGCCAAGGTGTGCGCACCAAGGCGCCCACCCTGGCGAAGGTGCACGCAAGGTGCGCACCCGAGGCAAACCGGACAATTAACCCAACTTTCGACTTCGCGCGCACCTTGGAGCGCACTTCGGAGCGCTCCTTGGTGCGCACCAATCTTGGGCACCTCGGAGTGCACCATGGCGCCCACCAAGGTGCGCACCCGGGGCAAACCGAGCTCCGACTTCGTGCGCACCTTGGAGCGCACGAAAGGTGCGCACCATGGCGCCCACCAAGGTGCGCAGCCCAGCCAAGGCGTGCGCATCAAGGTGCGCACCCTGGCGAAGGTGCGCACCCGGGGCAAACCGAGCTCCGACTTCGTGCGCACCTTGGAGCGCACAAAAGGTGCGCAACCCAGCCAAGGTGTGCGCACCCCGGTCAAACCGAGCTCCGAATCGTGCGCACCAGAGGTGCACGCCATCGTGCGCACCTTGGAGCACACTTCGGAGCCCTCCTTGGTGCGCGCCGATGTTGCGCACCTCGGAGCGCACCCGGGGAAAACAATGCAATTAACCCGACTTTCGACTTCGTGGGCACCTCGGAGCGCTCTCGGGTTCGCACCTCGGAGCACACCGAGGTGCGCACCTTTGATGCGCTGCCTTCACCAATTTCCAGAAAAGGCAAGAAAACATTGAGAAGGTGTGCGCACCGAGGTGCCCACCCTGGCGAAGGTGCACGCGAGGTGCGCACCCGGGGCAAACCGGGCTCCGACTTCGTGCACGCCGCACCTTGGAGCACACTTCGGAGCGCTCCTTGGTGCGCACCAGGGCGCGCAACCCAGCCGAGGTGCCCACCCCGGCGAAGGTGCACGCGAGGTGCGCACCCGGGGCAAACCGGGCTCCGACTTCGTGCACGCCATGGTGCCCACCGCGGCGAAGGTGCACGCGAGGTGCGCACCCGGGGCAAACCGGGCTCCGACTTCGTGCACGCCGCACCTTGGAGCACACTTCGGAGCGCTCCTTGGTGCGCACCATGGTGCCCACCAGGGCGCGCAACCCCGCCGAAGGTGCACGCGAGGTGCGCACCCGGGGCAAACCGGGCTCCGACTTCGTGCACGCCGCACCTTGGAGCACACTTCGGAGCGCTCCTTGGTGCGCACCATGGTGCCCACCAGGGCGCGCAACCCCGCCGAAGGTGCACGCGAGGTGCGCACCCGGGGCAAACCGGGCTCCGACTTCGTGCACGCCATGGTGCGCACCGCGGCGAAGGTGCGCACCCGGGGCAAACCGGGCTCCGACTTCGTGCACGCCGCACCTTGGAGCACACTTCGGAGCGCTCCTTGGTGCGCACCAGGGCGCGCAACCCAGCCGAGGTGCCCACCCCGGCGAAGGTGCACGCGAGGTGCGTACCCGGGGCAAACCGGGCTCCGACTTCGTGCACGCCGCACCTTGGAGCACACTTCGGAGCGCTCCTTGGTGCGCACCATGGTGCCCACCAGGCCGCGCAACCCAGCCAAGGTGTGCGCACCAAGGTGCACGCGAGGTGCGCACCCGGGGCAAACCGGGGTCCGACTTCGTGCACGCCGCACCTTGGAGCACACATCGGGGCGCTCCCGGGTTCGCACCGGCGTTGCGCACCGTGGTGGGCACCTCGGAGCACACCAAGGTGGGCAGCGAGGTGCGCACCTTTGATGCGATGCCTTCACTAATTTCCATAAAAGGCAAAAAAAAAACGAGATTTTAAAATTTCCGTTTTGAAAGATAGTGAGAAAAAGGGAATGCTGGTGCCATCTTGAGCCCGCCCTGGTGCGCAGCCCAGCCAAGGTGTGCGCACCAAGGTGCCCACCCTGGCGAAGGTGCGCGCCCGGGCAATTAACCCAACTTCCAACTTCGCGCGCGCCAGGGTGGGAGCGCACCCAACAACCGGGCCTGGGAAGAGCCAATGCGAGAAACCCCACCAAACGCTCTGACAAAAAAAGAGGGGGCGCTCCAGTAACCCCGCTTCGGAGCGCACCCTGGGCAAACCCAGCCAAGGTGCCCACCCCGGCCAAGGTGCAGGCGAGGTGCGCACCCGGGGCAAACCGGGCTCCGACAACGTGCACGCCGCACCTTGGAGCACACTTCGTAGCGCTCCCGGGTGCGCACCTCAGAGCACACCAAGGTGGGCAGCGAGGTGCGCACCTTTGATGCGCTGCCTTCACTAATTTCCAGAAAAGGCAAAAAAAAAAGGAGATTTTAAAATTTCCGTTTTGAAAGATAGTGAAAAAAACGGAACGCGCGTGCCATCTTGAGCCCGCCCTGGTGCGCAGCCCAGGTAAGGTGCCCACCCTGGCAAAGGTGCGCACCCGGGCAATTAACCCTACTTCCGACTTCGTGCGCGCCAGGGTGGCAACCGGGCCTCGGAAGAGCCAATGCGAGAAACCCCACCAAACGCTCCGACAAAAAAAGAGGCGGCGCTCCAATAACCCCGCTTCGGAGCGCAGCCGGGGCAAACCCAGCCAAGGTGCCCACCCCGACGAAGGTGCACGCGAGGTGCGCACCCGGGGCAAACCGGGCTCCGACAACGTGCACGCAGCACCTTGGAGCACACTTCGAAGCACTCCCGGGTGCCCACCGGCGTTGCGCACCGTGGTGGGCAGCGAGGTGCGCACCTTTGATGCGCTGCCTTCACTAATTTCCAGAAAAAGGCAAAAAAAAATGAGATTTTAAAATTTCCGTTTTGAAAGATAGTGAAAAAAAAGGAACGCGGGTGCCATCTTGAGCCCGCCCTGGTGCGCAGCCCAGGCAAGGCATGCGCACCAAGGTGCCCACCCGAGGTGCACACCCGGGGCAAACCGGGCTCCGACTTCGTGCAGGCCGCACCTTGGAGCACACTTCGGAGCGCTCCTTGGTGCGCACCATGGTGCCCACCAGGGCGCGCAACCCAGCCAAGGTCTGCACACTAAGGTGCCCACCCCGGCGAAGGTGCACGCGAGGTGCGCACCCGGGGCAAACCGGGCTCCGACTTCGTGCACGCCATGGTGCCCACCGCGGCGAAGGTGCACGCGAGGTGCGCACCCGGGGCAAACCGGGCTCCGACTTCGTGCACGCCGCACCTTGGAGCACACTTCGGAGCGCTCCTTGGTGCGCACCATGGTGCCCACCAGGGCGCGCAACCCAGCCAAGGTGTGCGCACCAAGGTGCACGCGAGGTGCGCACCCGGGGCAAACCGGGGTCCGACTTCGTGCACGCCGCACCTTGGAGCACACATCGGAGCGCTCCCAGGTTCGCACCAGCGTTGCGCACCTTTGATGCGCTGCCTTCACTAATTTCCAGAAAAGGCAAAAAAAAACGATATTTTAAAATTTCCGTTCTGAAAGATAGTGAAAAAAACGGAACGCGGGTGCCATCTTGAGCCCTTCCTGGTGCGCAGCCCAGGCAAGTTGTGCGCACCAAGGTGCCCACCCTGGCGGAGGTGCGCGCCCGGGGCAAACCGGGCTCCGACTTCGTGCACTGCATGGTGCCCACCAAGGCGCGCAACCCAGCCAAGGTGCCCACCGCAGCGAAGGTGCACGCGAGGTGCACACCCGGGGCAAACCGGGCTCCGACTTCGTGCACGCCGCACCTTGGAGCACACTTCAGAGCGCTCCTTGGTGCGCACCAGGGCGCGCAACCCAGCCGAGGTGCCCACCCCGGCGAAGGTGCACGCGAGGTGCGCACCCGGGGCAAACCGGGCTCCGACTTCGTGCACGCCATGGTGCCCACCGCGGCGAAGGTGCGCACCCGGGGCAAACCGGGCTCCGACTTCGTGCACGCCGCACCTTGGAGCACACTTCGGAGCGCTCCTTGGTGCGCACCATGGTGCCCACCAGGCCGCGCAACCCAGCCAAGGTGTGCGCACCAAGGTGCACGCGAGGTGCGCACCCGGGGCAAACCGGGGTCCGACTTCGTGCACGCCGCACCTTGGAGCACACATCGGGGCGCTCCCGGGTTCGCACCGGCGTTGCGCACCGTGGTGGGCACCTCGGAGCACACCAAGGTGGGCAGCGAGGTGCGCACCTTTGATGCGATGCCTTCACTAATTTCCATAAAAGGCAAAAAAAAAACGAGATTTTAAAATTTCCGTTTTGAAAGATAGTGAGAAAAAGGGAATGCTGGTGCCATCTTGAGCCCGCCCTGGTGCGCAGCCCAGCCAAGGTTTGCGCACCAAGGTGCCCACCCTGGCGAAGGTGCGCGCCCGGGCAATTAACCCAACTTCCAACTTCGCGCGCGCCAGGGTGGGAGCGCACCCAACAACCGGGCCTGGGAAGAGCCAATGCGAGAAACCCCACCAAACTCTCTGACAAAAAAAGAGGGGGCGCTCCAGTAACCCCGCTTCGGAGCGCACCCTGGGCAAACCCAGCCAAGGTGCCCACCCCGGCCAAGGTGCAGGCGAGGTGCGCACCCGGGGCAAACCGGGCTCCGACAACGTGCACGCCGCACCTTGGAGCACACTTCGTAGCGCTCCCGGGTGCGCACCTCAGAGCACACCAAGGTGGGCAGCGAGGTGCGCACCTTTGATGCGCTGCCTTCACTAATTTCCAGAAAAGGCAAAAAAAAAAGGAGATTTTAAAATTTCCGTTTTGAAAGATAGTGAAAAAAACGGAACGCGCGTGCCATCTTGAGCCCGCCCTGGTGCGCAGCCCAGGTAAGGTGCCACCCTGGCAAAGGTGCGCACCCGGGCAATTAACCCTACTTCCGACTTCGTGCGCGCCAGGGTGGCAACCGGGCCTCGGAAGAGCCAATGCGAGAAACCCCACCAAACGCTCCGACAAAAAAAGAGGCGGCGCTCCAATAACCCCGCTTCGGAGCGCAGCCGGGGCAAACCAAGCCAAGGTGCCCACCCCGACGAAGGTGCACGCGAGGTGCGCACCCGGGGCAAACCGGGCTCCGACAACGTGCACGCAGCACCTTGGAGCACACTTCGAAGCACTCCCGGGTGCCCACCGGCGTTGCGCACCGTGGTGGGCAGCGAGGTGCGCACCTTTGATGCGCTGCCTTCACTAATTTCCAGAAAAAGGCAAAAAAAAATGAGATTTTAAAATTTCCGTTTTGAAAGATAGTGAAAAAAAAGGAACGCGGGTGCCATCTTGAGCCCGCCCTGGTGCGCAGCCCAGGCAAGGCATGCGCACCAAGGTGCCCACCCGAGGTGCACACCCGGGGCAAACCGGGCTCCGACTTCGTGCAGGCCGCACCTTGGAGCACACTTCGGAGCGCTCCTTGGTGCGCACCATGGTGCCCACCAGGGCGCACCCGAGGCAAACCGGGCTCCGACTTCGTGCACGCCGCACCTTGGAGCACACATCGGAGCGCTCCCAGGTTCGCACCAGCGTTGCGCACCTTTGATGCGCTGCCTTCACTAATTTCCAGAAAAGGCAAAAAAAAACGATATTTTAAAATTTCCGTTCTGAAAGATAGTGAAAAAAACGGAACGCGGGTGCCATCTTGAGCCCTTCCTGATGCGCAGCCCAGGCAAGTTGTGCGCACCAAGGTGCCCACCCTGGCGGAGGTGCGCGCCCGGGGCAAACCGGGCTCCGACTTCGTGCACTGCATGGTGCCCACCAAGGCGCGCAACCCAGCCAAGGTGCCCACCGCAGCGAAGGTGCACGCGAGGTGCGCACCCGAGGTGCACACCCGGGGCAAACCGGGCTCCGACTTCGTGCACGCCGCACCTTGGAGCACACTTCAGAGCGCTCCTTGGTACGCACCAGGGCGCGCAACCCAGCCAAGGTGCTCACCCCGGCGAAGGTGCACGCGAGGTGCGCACCCGGGGCAAACCGGGCTCGGACTTCGTGCACGCCGCACCTTGGAGCACACATCGGAGCGCTCCCGGGTTCGCACCAGCATTGCGCACCTTTGATGCGCTGCCTTCACTAATTTCCAGAAAAGGCAAAAAAAAGAAAAAAATGAGATTTTAAAATTTCCGTTTTGAAAGATAGTGAAAAAAACGGAACGCGGGTGCCATCTTGAGCCCGCCCTGGTGTGCAGCCCAGGCAAGTTGTGCGCACCAAGGCACCCACCCTGGCCAAGGTGGGTCACGGGGTGGGTCCTAGGGTGGGTAACGGGGTGGGTACTAAGGTGCGTGCCAAGGTGGGTCATAGGGTGGGTGCCAAGGTGGGCACCAGGGTGGGTGTGCACCAACCCTAGCCAGGGTAGGTCACGGGGTGGTTGTCGGGGTGGGCGTCAAGGAGCCAAGGTGGGTGGCAAGTAGCCAAGTTGCGTGCCAAGGTGGGTGTCGGGGTGGGTGCCAAGGATCCAAGGTGGGTGCCAAGGAACCAAGGTGGGTGTCTGGGTGGGTGCCGAGGTGGGAGCCAGGGTGGGTCCCAAGGTGAGTGCAAAGGTGGGTGCCAGGGTCAAGGTGAGTGCCAATGTGGGTTCCAAGGTGCCAGGGTCAGGGTGAGTGCCAATGTGGGTTCAAAGGTGCTAAGTTGGGTGCGAGGTTGGGTGCGAGGGTGGGTGGGTGCCAAGGTGTGCTAGGTGGAAGCCCGGGTGGGTCGGCATCCCATGGGTGTCGAGTTGGGTGCCTGATGGGTGCTTCTTGTCAAGTTTTAGTCGTCGGGACTCATTTCGAGCCTTAGAGGTCGTTTCTTGTCCGGTTGCCCTGTCTTCGACCTGGGAACCCAATTTTGGTCCTCGGGTCCCATTTTTTTTTGTCTCGCATCCCACTTTTGGCCTGTGGCCTTTTCGGGGTCGATTCTCGTTTTGGGCATCAGAGCATGTTTCTTCTCCTAAAACCCAATATTTGTTTATTAAGTCTCGGAACACATTTTTGTTCTCGTGGACCCATCATGGGTCTTGGAACGCATTTGTGGTCCTTGGGTCCCATTTTGCATCCCGAAACTTGTGTTTTGGTGCTTGATCCCTATTTTGGGTGCCCACCTTGCACCAAGTGCGCACCCGGGGCAAACCGAGCGCCTTGGTGCACCGGGGCAAGATCGAGCGTGCACCCGAGGCGCCCCGAACATGCACCAAGGTGCACTCGGCCCACATGTGAGCGCAGGTCGTTGCGCCCGAGGTGGTGTGTGGGCACCGCGTTGCAGACGGGACACTGCACGCACACACGACGCCCCCTCCAGGTGCACGCACGTAGGCCGGGCCGGGTGCACACCCGACGCCCTAGCAAGGTGCGCGCACCCGGGCAGGGCTCACACTTGGCGAACGGGGCGCACTTCGCGAGGGAGGGTGTGCACCTCGACGGGGGTGGGTGGCCGGGGTGGATTCGCACGTGGGTCGCGGTTTGCTAAGTACACACTGCGACAAGCTCATAACGGGTGCGATCATACCAGCGTTAGTGCACCGGATCCCATCAGAACTCCGCAGTTAAGCGCGCTTGGGCCGGAGTAGTACTGGGATGGGTGACCTCCCGGGAAGTCCCGGTGTTGCACCCTTTTTTAGTTTTTCGCCGGGCGTCGCAATGCTATTTGAATAAACCTTTTGCCCGTTTGCGTTCTCGTCGGGGCCGGGCCGGGCCGGGGTGCGCTGCCCGCACTACCGCGCGCGCGGGGGCGACACCGAGCGCGCACCCGAGGCGCCCCGAGCACACAGGCCACGGTGCAACCCGGGCGTTGTGCGCGCACCCCGGTGCGCCCGAGGTGCTGCGCGCGCACCCAGGTGAAATCGGTGTGCACCTCGGCCAGTGCGCGCTCGGTCGAGTCGCGCACGTTGGCCAAGGTGCACGGTGATGTTTCTTACTCTAAGGTTCCGCACCAGACGCCCGGGACAGGTGAGCGAAGCTGGGCGGGGCCGGGTGCGCGGCCGGGGCAGGTGCACGCAGCTGGAGAGAGCTTTGGAGCACACTTCGGAGCGCACCAATGATGCGCTCCATTCAAAAGTTTCCTGAAAAGGCAAAAAAAGTTGAGATTATAGAATTTCCCACTTGAGAGATTGTAAAAAAAAAAAATTTAAAATGAAGGAAACGCGGGTGCCAAGGTGTGCGCAGCCCAGCCAAGGTGTGCGCACCAAGGCGCCCACCCTGGCGAAGGTGCACGCAAGGTGCGCACCCGAGGCAAACCGGACAATTAACCCAACTTTCGACTTCGCGCGCACCTTGGAGCGCACTTCGGAGCGCTCCTTGGTGCGCACCAATCTTGGGCACCTCGGAGTGCACCATGGCGCCCACCAAGGTGCGCACCCGGGGCAAACCGAGCTCCGACTTCGTGCGCACCTTGGAGCGCACGAAAGGTGCGCACCATGGCGCCCACCAAGGTGCGCAGCCCAGCCAAGGCGTGCGCATCAAGGTGCGCACCCTGGCGAAGGTGCGCACCCGGGGCAAACCGAGCTCCGACTTCGTGCGCACCTTGGAGCGCACAAAAGGTGCGCAACCCAGCCAAGGTGTGCGCACCCCGGTCAAACCGAGCTCCGAATCGTGCGCACCAGAGGTGCACGCCATCGTGCGCACCTTGGAGCACACTTCGGAGCCCTCCTTGGTGCGCGCCGATGTTGCGCACCTCGGAGCGCACCCGGGGAAAACAATGCAATTAACCCGACTTTCGACTTCGTGGGCACCTCGGAGCGCTCTCGGGTTCGCACCTCGGAGCACACCGAGGTGCGCACCTTTGATGCGCTGCCTTCACCAATTTCCAGAAAAGGCAAGAAAACATTGAGAAGGTGTGCGCACCGAGGTGCCCACCCTGGCGAAGGTGCACGCGAGGTGCGCACCCGGGGCAAACCGGGCTCCGACTTCGTGCACGCCGCACCTTGGAGCACACTTCGGAGCGCTCCTTGGTGCGCACCAGGGCGCGCAACCCAGCCGAGGTGCCCACCCCGGCGAAGGTGCACGCGAGGTGCGCACCCGGGGCAAACCGGGCTCCGACTTCGTGCACGCCATGGTGCCCACCGCGGCGAAGGTGCACGCGAGGTGCGCACCCGGGGCAAACCGGGCTCCGACTTCGTGCACGCCGCACCTTGGAGCACACTTCGGAGCGCTCCTTGGTGCGCACCATGGTGCCCACCAGGGCGCGCAACCCCGCCGAAGGTGCACGCGAGGTGCGCACCCGGGGCAAACCGGGCTCCGACTTCGTGCACGCCGCACCTTGGAGCACACTTCGGAGCGCTCCTTGGTGCGCACCATGGTGCCCACCAGGGCGCGCAACCCCGCCGAAGGTGCACGCGAGGTGCGCACCCGGGGCAAACCGGGCTCCGACTTCGTGCACGCCATGGTGCGCACCGCGGCGAAGGTGCGCACCCGGGGCAAACCGGGCTCCGACTTCGTGCACGCCGCACCTTGGAGCACACTTCGGAGCGCTCCTTGGTGCGCACCAGGGCGCGCAACCCAGCCGAGGTGCCCACCCCGGCGAAGGTGCACGCGAGGTGCGTACCCGGGGCAAACCGGGCTCCGACTTCGTGCACGCCGCACCTTGGAGCACACTTCGGAGCGCTCCTTGGTGCGCACCATGGTGCCCACCAGGCCGCGCAACCCAGCCAAGGTGTGCGCACCAAGGTGCACGCGAGGTGCGCACCCGGGGCAAACCGGGGTCCGACTTCGTGCACGCCGCACCTTGGAGCACACATCGGGGCGCTCCCGGGTTCGCACCGGCGTTGCGCACCGTGGTGGGCACCTCGGAGCACACCAAGGTGGGCAGCGAGGTGCGCACCTTTGATGCGATGCCTTCACTAATTTCCATAAAAGGCAAAAAAAAAACGAGATTTTAAAATTTCCGTTTTGAAAGATAGTGAGAAAAAGGGAATGCTGGTGCCATCTTGAGCCCGCCCTGGTGCGCAGCCCAGCCAAGGTGTGCGCACCAAGGTGCCCACCCTGGCGAAGGTGCGCGCCCGGGCAATTAACCCAACTTCCAACTTCGCGCGCGCCAGGGTGGGAGCGCACCCAACAACCGGGCCTGGGAAGAGCCAATGCGAGAAACCCCACCAAACGCTCTGACAAAAAAAGAGGGGGCGCTCCAGTAACCCCGCTTCGGAGCGCACCCTGGGCAAACCCAGCCAAGGTGCCCACCCCGGCCAAGGTGCAGGCGAGGTGCGCACCCGGGGCAAACCGGGCTCCGACAACGTGCACGCCGCACCTTGGAGCACACTTCGTAGCGCTCCCGGGTGCGCACCTCAGAGCACACCAAGGTGGGCAGCGAGGTGCGCACCTTTGATGCGCTGCCTTCACTAATTTCCAGAAAAGGCAAAAAAAAAAGGAGATTTTAAAATTTCCGTTTTGAAAGATAGTGAAAAAAACGGAACGCGCGTGCCATCTTGAGCCCGCCCTGGTGCGCAGCCCAGGTAAGGTGCCCACCCTGGCAAAGGTGCGCACCCGGGCAATTAACCCTACTTCCGACTTCGTGCGCGCCAGGGTGGCAACCGGGCCTCGGAAGAGCCAATGCGAGAAACCCCACCAAACGCTCCGACAAAAAAAGAGGCGGCGCTCCAATAACCCCGCTTCGGAGCGCAGCCGGGGCAAACCCAGCCAAGGTGCCCACCCCGACGAAGGTGCACGCGAGGTGCGCACCCGGGGCAAACCGGGCTCCGACAACGTGCACGCAGCACCTTGGAGCACACTTCGAAGCACTCCCGGGTGCCCACCGGCGTTGCGCACCGTGGTGGGCAGCGAGGTGCGCACCTTTGATGCGCTGCCTTCACTAATTTCCAGAAAAAGGCAAAAAAAAATGAGATTTTAAAATTTCCGTTTTGAAAGATAGTGAAAAAAAAGGAACGCGGGTGCCATCTTGAGCCCGCCCTGGTGCGCAGCCCAGGCAAGGCATGCGCACCAAGGTGCCCACCCGAGGTGCACACCCGGGGCAAACCGGGCTCCGACTTCGTGCAGGCCGCACCTTGGAGCACACTTCGGAGCGCTCCTTGGTGCGCACCATGGTGCCCACCAGGGCGCGCAACCCAGCCAAGGTCTGCACACCAAGGTGCCCACCCCGGCGAAGGTGCACGCGAGGTGCGCACCCGGGGCAAACCGGGCTCCGACTTCGTGCACGCCATGGTGCCCACCGCGGCGAAGGTGCACGCGAGGTGCGCACCCGGGGCAAACCGGGCTCCGACTTCGTGCACGCCGCACCTTGGAGCACACTTCGGAGCGCTCCTTGGTGCGCACCATGGTGCCCACCAGGGCGCGCAACCCAGCCAAGGTGTGCGCACCAAGGTGCACGCGAGGTGCGCACCCGGGGCAAACCGGGGTCCGACTTCGTGCACGCCGCACCTTGGAGCACACATCGGAGCGCTCCCAGGTTCGCACCAGCGTTGCGCACCTTTGATG
>NW_026729247.1:0-30000 GCF_030272615.1 Cryptomeria japonica | reverse complement strand
CTTATCCCGCGGTGCGTCCGACACACAGAAATTTCCAAGGCGGCCAAGGAGCCTCCCCGCATAGCAATCGGGGTGTGAGGTTACGGATGCAGCATTGATAGCAATCGAGGTGTGAGGCGAAGGATGCAGAAGTGAGAGCCGAGGGATGTAGCAGAGATAGCAATCGGGGTGTGTGATGCAGAAGAGATAGCAATCGAGGTGTGCGGTGGGAAGGGCCCAGCAGCCAGAATGCATGAAGCGACGGATGAAGCAGTGATGACAACCGGGCTGTGAGGAGAGGAGGGATGCAGCCAAGAAAGCAATCAGGGCTCGAGGCAAGGGATGCATCAAGGATAGCAATCATGTTGTGAGGCGAGATTCCAAAGGCTAAACGTGAGAGGCTGCAGGGTCGACTCAGAGAGGTCTATGCATGTGAGAGGCTGAAAGCAAGGTCGACTCGGAGCGGTCTATGCATCGGGCGCGCTTGGGGCGACTACCAGTGCCAACCCCTTATCCCGCGACGCGTCCGACAAAGAGAACGTTCCAAGGCGGCAGAGGAGGTTACCAGCCGAAGGATGCAGTAGCAATAACAGGTATAGTTCCGCGGCGGCCGAGAAGACTCACCGCATAGGAATCGGGATGCGAGGCGAGGGATGCGGCGGGAAGGCCCCGACGGCTAAACGGAAGAGGCTGCAGGGCCGCCTCGGAATGGTCCAAGCATCGGATGCGATTGGGACGACTACCAGTGCCAACCCCTTATCCCGCGATGCGTCCGATACACAGATAGTTCCAAGGCGGCCGAGGAGCCTCACCGCATATCAATCGGGGTGCGAGGCGAGGGATGGGGCGGGAAGGCCCCAACGGCTAGACGGAAGAGGCTTCAGGGCCACCTCGAAATGGTCCAAGCATCGGACGCGCTTGGGGCGACTGCCAGTGCCAACCCCTTATCCCGCGATGCGTCCGATACACAGATGGTTCCAAGGCGGCCGAGGAGCCTCACCGCATAGCAATCGGGGGTGCGAGGCGAGGGATGGGGCGGGAAGGCCCCAACGGCTAGACGGAAGAGGCTTCAGGGCCGCCTAGGAATGGTCCAAGCATCGGACACGCTTGGGGCGACTACCAGTGACAGCCCCCTATCCCGCGATGCGTCCGATACGAAGATGGTTCCAAGGCGGCCGAGGAGCCTCACCGCATAGCAATCGGGGTGCGAGGTGGGGGATGCGGCGAGATGGCCCCAACGGCTAGACGGAAGAGGCCACAGGGCCGCGTCGGAATAGTCCAAGCATCGGACGCGCTTGGGGCGACTACCAGTGACAACCCCTTATCCCGCGATGCGTCCGATACGAAGATAGTTCCAAGGCGGCCGAGGAGCCTCACCGCATAGCAATCGGGGTGCGAGGTGGGGGATGCGGCGAGATGGCCCCAACGGCTAGACGGAAGAGGCTGCAGGGCCGCCTCGGAATAGTCCAAGCATCGGACGCGCTTGGGGCCACTACCAGTGACAACCCCTTATCCCGCAATGCGTCCGATACGAAGATAGTTCCAAGGCGGCCGAAGAGCCTCACCGCATAGCAATCGGGGTGCGAGGTGGGGGATGCGGCGAGATGGCCCCAACGGCTAGACGGAAGAGGCCACAGGGCCGCCTCGGAATAGTCCAAGCATCGGACGCGCTTGGGGCGACTACCAGTGACAACCCCTTATCCCGCGATGCGTCCGATACGAAGATAGTTCCCAGGCGGCCGAGGAGCCTCACCGCATAGCAATCGGGGTGCGAGGCGAGGGATGCGGCGAGATGGCCCCAAAGGCTAGACGGAAGAGGCTGCAGGGCTGCCTCGGAATAGTCCAAGCATCGGACGCGCTTGGGGCGACTACCACTGCCAACCCCTTATCCCGCGATGCGTTCGATACACAGATAGTTCCGAGGCGGCCGAGGAGGTGGGGGATGCAGCGAGATGGCCCCAACGGCTAGACGGAAGAGGCTGCAGGGCCGCCTCGGAATAGTCCAAGCATCGGACGCGCTTGGGGCGACTACCAGTGACAACCCCTTATCCCGCGATGCGTCCGATACACAGATAGTTCCGAGGCGGCCAAGGAGCCTCACCGCATAGCAATCGTGGTGCGAGGTGGGGGATGCGGCGAGATGGCCCCAACGGCTAGACGGAAGAGGCTGCAGGGCCGCCTCGGAATGGTCCAAGCATCGGATGCGCTTGGGGCGACTACCACTGCCAACCCCTTATCCCGCGATGCGTCCGATACACAGATAGTTCCAAGGCGGCCGAGGAGCCTCACAGCATAGCAATCAGGGTGCGAGGCGAGGGATGCGGCGAGAAAGCCCCAACGGCTAGAGGGAAGAGGCTTCAGGTCCGCCTCGGAATGGTCCAAGCATCGGACGCGCTTGGGGCGACTACCAGTGACAACCCCTTATCCCGCGACGCGTCCGATACACAGATAGTTCCAAGGCGGCCGAGGAGCCTCACCGCATAGCAATCGGGGTGCGAGGCGAGGGATGCGGCGAGAAGGACCCAACGGCTACACGGAAGAGGCTTCGGGGCCGCCTCGGAATGGTCCAAGCATCGGACGCGCTTGGGGCGACTACCAGTGACAACCCCTTATCCCGCGACGCGTCCGATACACAGATAGTTCCAAGGCGGCCGAGGAGCCTCACCGCATAGCAATCGGGGTGCGAGGCGAGGGATGCGGCGAGAAGGACCCAACGGCTACACGGAAGAGGCTTCGGGGCCGCCTCGGAATGGTCCAAGCATCGGACGCGCTTGGGGCGACTACCAGTGACAACCCCTTATCCCGCGACGCGTCCGATACACAGATAGTTCCAAGGCGGCCGAGGAGCCTCACCGCATAGCAATCGGGGTGCGAGGCGAGGGATGCGGCGAGAAGGACCCAACGGCTAGACGGAAGAGGCTTCGGGTCCGCCTCGGAATGGTCCAAGCATCGGACGCGCTTGGGGCGACTACCAGTGACAACCCCTTATCCCGCGACGCGTCCGATACACAGATAGTTCCAAGGCGGCCGAGGAGCCTCACCGCATAGCAATCGGGGTGCGAGGCGAGGGATGCGGCGAGAAGGACCCAACGGCTAGACGGAAGAGGCTTCGGGTCCGCCTCGGAATGGTCCAAGCATCGGACGCGCTTGGGGCGACTACCAGTGACAACCCCTTATCCCGCGACGCGTCCGATACACAGATAGTTCCGAGGCGGCCGAGGAGCCTCACCGCATAGCAATCGGGGTGCGAGGCGAAGGATGCGGCGAGAAGGACCCAACGGCTAGACGGAAGAGGCTTCGGGTCCGCCTCGGAATGGTCTAAGCATCGGACGCGCTTGGGGCGACTACCAGTGACAACCCCTTATCCCGCGACGCGTCCGATACACAGATAGTTCCAAGGCGGCCGAGGAGCCTCACCGCATAGCAATCGGGGTGCGAGGCGAGGGATGCGGCGAGAAGGACCCAACGGCTAGACGGAAGAGGCTTCAGGGCCGCCTCGGAATGGTCCAAGCATCGAACGCGCTTGGGGCGACTACCAGTGACAACCCCTTATCCCGCGACGCGTCCGATACACAGATAGTTCCGAGGCGGCCGAGGAGCCTCACCGCATAGCAATCGGGGTGCGAGGCGAGGGATGCGGCGAGAAGGACCCAACGGCTAGACGGAAGAGGCTTCAGGGCCGCCTCGGAATGGTCCAAGCATCGGACGCGCTTGGGGCGACTACCAGTGACAACCCCTTATCCCGCGACGCGTCCGATACACAGATAGTTCCGAGGCGGCCGAGGAGCCTCACCGCATAGCAATCGGGGTGCGAGGCGAGGGATGCGGCGAGAAGGACCCAACGGCTAGACGGAAGAGGCTTCAGGGCCGCCTCGGAATGGTCCAAGCATCGGACGCGCTTGGGGCGACTACCAATGACAACCCCTTATCCCGCGACGCGTCCGATACACAGATAGTTCCGAGGCGGCCGAGGAGCCTCACCGCATAGCAATCGGGGTGCGAGGCGAGGGATGCGGCGAGAAGGACCCAACGGCTAGACGGAAGAGGCTTCAGGGCCGCCTCGGAATGGTCCAAGCATCGGACGCGCTTGGGGCGACTACCAGTGACAACCCCTTATCCCGCGACGCGTCCGATACACAGATAGTTCCGAGGCGGCCGAGGAGCCTCACCGCATAGCAATCGGGGTGCGAGGCGAGGGATGCGGCGAGAAGGACCCAACGGCTAGACGGAAGAGGCTTCAGGGCCGCCTCGGAATGGTCCAAGCATCGGACGCGCTTGGGGCGACTACCGTTGCCAACCCCTTATCCCGCGATGCGTCTGATACACAGATAGTTCCGAGGCGGCCGAGGAGCCTCACCGCATAGCAATCGGGTTGCGAGGCAGATTATTGGGAAGGGAACCCCCTGGGATGCGGCTCAAGCAGTGCCCAAAGGGACTGGAATGCGGAATCACATCGAGAGACCCAAATGCTATACGAGGGCTCAAATCGAATTATCGATTTGGCCACGACATGGACGCATCGGAACGACTACCTTTGCCGAACCACTCGCAATTGCATCCATACCGAAACCAATAGACATTTCCGTTAGAGCCCTCGCATAGCATTCGGGAATCTCGCATGCCCCTCTAAATCGACCAATGCTGGCGCTCAATGAAAATCCGAGCGCTACCACCGTTCGAGCGCCAGCATTGGTCGAGTTAGAGGGGCACGGGGGAGAATGCTCCAGTCAACACCTCCCCTATATAAGTTATTTGTCCGATTCTCGCACAACCGTAGTCTGCCTCGTCGAATCAAACAACGGTCCCAGATTCCGACTTCCGTTCCGTAGAGACCCAAAAGCTAGATGGAGGCTCGCAAGAAAGAGAGTCGGCGCATAGCAATCGGGTTTCTCGAACGTTTAGGGACCGAGCTCACTTGCGGATAGGGCAAAATCCGCCAAGCAACCCAAAAGCTAGACGGGGGCTCGAATCGAATCGCCTAGGCGGCCACAACAACGACGTGTTGGATCGACTACCAGTGCCAAACCATTCAGCAAGACTAGTCTGTGTCGAGGCCGGATAGAGATTCTCAGAGAGCGCCCGCATAGCATTTAGGAGACCTGCCGCGTCCCTCACACTCGACAAATGGTGGTGCACGTTTATAAATCCGAGCGATCCCAACCCTTTCAAGCACCAACATCGGTCGAGATAGAGGGGCACGGAGGGGGCTGCGTGAGACAACACAGTCCCCTATATAAGTTATTTGTCCGATTCTCACACATCCGAAGAATGGTCATCAAATCGGACAACAGCCCAAACTTCCGACTTCCGTCCCAGAAAGCCCAAGAGCTATCTAAAACGTTCATGGCCGGAACTCGATCGCGGCTATACCAGTCCGCCAAGCAACCCAAAAGCTAGACTGGAGCTCTAGTCGAATCACCTCTGTGGCCATTGCAAGGACGTGTTGGAGCGACTACCATTGCCGAACCATTCCGCAGGTCGAGTCCATACCAAGGCCGCATAGAGATTCACGATGAGCTCCTGCATAGCAATCAGGAGACTTGCCGTGTCCATCACAATCGATAAATCCTGGTGCAAGATTTTTGCATCCGAGCGCTCCAACCAGTCGAGCACCAGCATCAATCGACATAAACGGGCACGGGGGGAGGATGCTCGAGAACACTACCTCCCCTATATAAGTTATTTGTCCGATTCTCAAGCAGCCGAAGTCTGGTCATCGAATCGGGTCAAAGACCACAACTTCCGACTTTACCCACAATGCAAGTCATCGAATCGAACATCGGCCCCCGAGTCGGACTCCATGCGTATGTCAGGTCATCGGACCCAAATTCCGCCTTCCTGCGCATGGCGGGCCATCAATATCAACTCGGTCATCGGACCCAAACTCCGCCTTTTTGCGTATGGCACGCCTTCAAATCGGTCATCGGACCCAAATTCCGCCTTCCTGTGCATGGCGGGCCATCAACATCAACTCGGTCATCGGACCCAAATTCCGCCTTTCTGCGCATGGCACGCCATCAACTCGGTCATCGGACCCAAATTCCGCCTTCCTGCGCATGGCAGGTCATCGGACACAAATTCAGACCTCGCCAATATGCCTACGTATCGAATCGGTCATCGGACCCAACTTCCGACTTCATCCATACTGTAGGGTCTTTGAGGTTGGCGCGGTGCGCTCAACCCAGGGAGTCGACCCATCGAAGCATACACCTCCCCTATATAAGCTATTTGTCCGATTCCCACACCTGTGTAGTTTGCACCTCTGACCAGGACATCGACCCCAACTTCCGAACTCGACTGCAACGACGGCACCAGCGCCTTGGTGCGCACCTTGCGACGCACAGTCCCAACATTCGCCTTCCTGCACATGGCAGGTCATCGGACCCAAATTCCGACCTCGCGAGTATGCCTACATATCGAATCGGTCATCGGACCCAACTTCCGACTTCATCCATACCGTAGGGTCTTTGAGGTTGGCGCGGTGCGCTCAACCCGGGGAGTCGACCCAACGAAGCATACACCTCCCCTATATAAGCTATTTGTCCGATTCCCACACCTGTGTAGTTTGCACCTCCGATCAAGACATCGACCCCAACTTCCGAACTCGCCTCCAACGACCGAACCAGCGCCTTGGTGCGCACCTTGCAACGCACAGTGCCAACATTCGCCTTCCTGCACGTGGCAGGTCATCGGACCCAAATTCCGACCTCGCGAGTATGCCTACATATCGAATCGGTCATCGGACCCAACTTCCGACTTCATCCATACCGTAGGGTCTTTGAGGTTGGCGCGGTGCGCTCAACCCGGGGAGTCGACCCAACGAAGCATACACCTCCCCTATATAAGCTATTTGTCCGATTCCCACACCTGTGTAGCTTGCACCTCCGATCAGGACATCGACCCCAACTTCCGAACTCGACTAAAAAGACCGCACCAGCGCCTTGGTGTGCACCTTGCAACGCACAGTGTCAACATTCGCCTTCCTGCACATGGCAGGTCATCGGACCCAAATTCCGACCTCATGAGCATACCTACTAATCGAATTGGTCATCGGACCCAACTTCCGACTTCATCCATACCGTAGGGTCTTTGAGGTTGGCGCGGTGCGCTCAACCTGGGGAGTCGACCCATCGAAGCATACACCTCCCCTATATAAGCTATTTGTCCGATTCCGACACCTGTGTAGTTTGCACCTCCGCTCAGGACATCGACCCCAACTTCCGAACTCGCCTGCAACGACCGAACCAGCGCCTTGGTGCGCACCAAAAGTGCGCACTTTTGGAGGGCACTTTTGTGCGCTCCAAAGGTGCGCACTTTTGGAGGGCACTTTTCTGCGCTCCAAAGGTGCGCACTTTTGGAGGGCACTTTTTGGAGGGCACTTTTCTGCGCTCCAAAGGTGCGCACTTTTGGAGGGCACTTTTTGGAGGGCACTTTTCTGCGCTCCAAAGGTGCGCACTTTTGGAGGGCACTTTTTGGAGGGCACTTTTCTGCGCTCCAAAGGTGCGCACTTTTGGAGGGCACTTTTTGGAGGGCACTTTTCTGCGCTCCAAAGGTGCGCACTTTTGGAGGGCACTTTTTGGAGGGCACTTTTCTGCGCTCCAAAGGTGCGCACTTTTGGAGGGCACTTTTCTGCGCTCCAAAGGTGCGCACTTTTGGAGGGCACTTTTTGGAGGGCACTTTTCTGCGCTCCAAAGGTGCGCACTTTTGGAGGGCACTTTTTGGAGGGCACTTTTCTGCGCTCCAAAGGTGCGCACTTTTGGAGGGCACTTTTTGGAGGGCACTTTTCTGCGCTCCAAAGGTGCGCACTTTTGGAGGGCACTTTTGTGCACTCCAAAGGTGCGCACTTTTGGAGGGCACTTTTCCTGTGCTCCAAAGGTGCACACCTAGGTGAGCACCTTCGACCACACCTTGTAGCACACCAAACTCTGACTTTCGACTTCATCCGCAATGCAGGGTCTTTGAGGTTGGCGCAATGCGCACAACCAGGGGAGTCGACCCATCAAACCCAACACCTCCCCTATATAAGCTATTTGTCTGATTCTCATACATGCGTAGCCTGCAGGAGCAATTAGGACATCGACCCCAACTTTCGGCTTCTAAACGAAAACAAGGTCTTTGAGGTTGGTGTAATGCGAACAACTAGGGGAGTCAACCCATCAAACCCAACACCTCCCCTATATAAGCTATTTGTCTGATTCTCATACATGTGTAGTCTACAGGAGCAATTAGGACATCGACCCCAACTTTTGACTTCTTAACGAAAACAAGGTCTTTGAGGTTGACGTAATGCGCACAACCAGGGGAGTCGACCCATCAAACCCAACACCTCCCCTATATAAGCTATTTGTCCGATTCTCATACATGTGTAGCCTGCAGGAGCCATTAGGACATTGACCCCAACTTTTGACTTCTTAACGAAAACAAGGTCTTTGAGGTTGGCGTAATGCGCACAACCAAGGGAGTTGACCCATCAAACCCAACACCTCCCCTATATAAGCTATTTGTCTGATTCTCATACATGTGTAGCCTGCAACAACGATTAGGACATCCACCCCAACTTCTGAATTCGTCTGCGTTGACCGCACCAAAGGTGCACGCCTTGGTGCTCACCAAAATCCGACTTCCGACTTCTTCTGCTATGCGGGGTCTTTGAGGTTGGCGCAGTGCGCACAACCAGGGGAGTCAACCCACCGAATGCAACACCTCCCCTATATAAGCTATTTGTCTGATTCTCATACATGCGTAGACTGCAGCAATGATTAGGACATCCACCCCAACTTTTGACTTCTTAAACAAGACAGGGTCTTTGAAGTTGGTGCAGTGCACACAACCAGGGGAGTCGACCCATCAAACGCAACACCTCCCCTATATAAAGCTATTTGTCCGATTCTCATACGTGTAGTCTGCAGCAGCGATTAGGACATCGACCCCAACTTCCGAATTTGTTTGCATTGACCGCACCAAAGGTGCACGCCTTGGTGTGCACCCTGGAGTGCACTTTGGTGCTCACCTCGGTGCACACTTTGGTGTGCACCTCGGTGTGCACCAAAGGTGCGCACCTTGGAGCGCACCAAAGGTGTACACTTTGGAGCGCACCACATAGGGTCTTTGAGAGGTTGGCGCAGTGCGCACACCAAGGTGGGTGTTGAGGTGCGTGCCGAGGTGGGTGGGTGCTAGGGTGCGCTCCATGGTGGGTGCCAGGGTGGGTGCGTGCTAGGGTGGATTCCAAAGAGGGTCATAGGGTGGGTGCCAAGGTGGGTTGGTGATATAGTGGGTTCAAAGGTGGGTACTAGGGTGGGTTCCAAGGTGGGTCACAAGTTGGGTGCCAGGATGCGTGGGTGTTAGGTTGGGTGCCAAGGTGGGCTCCTGCGTGGGTGGGTGCTAGGGTGGGTTTCAAGGTGGACGCGAGGGCGGGTGCCAAGGTGGGTAACAAGTTGGGTGTTAGGATGGGTGAGTGCTAGAGTGGGTGCCAAGGTGGGTGGGTGCTAAGGTGGATGCCAAGGTGGTTCACAGGGTGGGTGGGTTCTAGGGTGAGTTCCAAGGTGGGTCACAGGTTCAGTGCTAGGGTGGGTGTCAAGGCGGGTGTCGAGGTGCCTGGGTGCTAGGGTGTGGATGCCAATGTGGGTCATAGGGTGGGTACTAGGGTGGGCTGCAATGTGGGTGCCAAGGTGGGTAACATGCTCGGTGGGTTCTAAATTGGGTGCCAGGGTGGGTGTGCACCCACCTTGCCCGAGGTGGGTGCCAAGGTGCCAGTGTGGGTGGGTGCTAAGGTGGATGCCAAGGTGGGTGAGAAGGTGGGTGATAGGTTGAGTGGTAGGATGGGTGGGTGCCAAGATGGGTCACAGGGTGGGTGCAAGGGTGGGTAGGTGCTAGGGTTGGTGTCAGGGTGGGTGGGTGCTAGGTTGGGTTCCAAGGTGGGTGCGAGGGTGAGTGTCAAGGTGGGTCACAGGTTAGGTGCTAGGATGGGTGAGTGCTAGGGTGCAAAGGTGCCAGGGTGGGTGCTAGGATGGGTCGATGCTAGGGTGAGTGGCAAGGTGGGTCCACAAGTGTCAAGGTGGGTGCCGAGGTGGGTGCCAAGTCGGCGACTGCTATGGTGGATGCCAAGGTGGGTCACGGGGTGGGTGCCAAGTTGCTAGGTTGGGTTCCAAGGTGGGTGCCAACGTGGGTGCTAGGGTGCGTGGGTTAAAGGGTGTGTCACAACGTGGGTGCCAGGATGGGTGCGCACCCACACTGGCCAAGACGGGTGCGGGTGCAAGGTTGGGTTCCAAGCCCGGTCACAGGCTGGGTGCTAGGATGGGTGGGTGCCAAGGTGGGCACCAGGGTGGGTGCACCCACCCTGGCCAAGGTGGGTCACGGGGTGGGTCCTAGGGTGGGTAACGGGGTGGGTACTAAGGTGCGTGCCAAGGTGGGTCATAGGGTGGGTGCCAAGGTGGGCACCAGGGTGGGTGTGCACCAACCCTAGCCAGGGTAGGTCACGGGGTGGTTGTCGGGGTGGGCGTCAAGGAGCCAAGGTGGGTGGCAAGTAGCCAAGTTGCGTGCCAAGGTGGGTGTCGGGGTGGGTGCCAAGGATCCAAGGTGGGTGCCAAGGAACCAAGGTGGGTGTCTGGGTGGGTGCCGAGGTGGGAGCCAGGGTGGGTCCCAAGGTGAGTGCAAAGGTGGGTGCCAGGGTCAAGGTGAGTGCCAATGTGGGTTCCAAGGTGCCAGGGTCAGGGTGAGTGCCAATGTGGGTTCAAAGGTGCTAAGTTGGGTGCGAGGTTGGGTGCGAGGGTGGGTGGGTGCCAAGGTGTGCTAGGTGGAAGCCCGGGTGGGTCGGCATCCCATGGGTGTCGAGTTGGGTGCCTGATGGGTGCTTCTTGTCAAGTTTTAGTCGTCGGGACTCATTTCGAGCCTTAGAGGTCGTTTCTTGTCCGGTTGCCCTGTCTTCGACCTGGGAACCCAATTTTGGTCCTCGGGTCCCATTTTTTTTTGTCTCGCATCCCACTTTTGGCCTGTGGCCTTTTCGGGGTCGATTCTCGTTTTGGGCATCAGAGCATGTTTCTTCTCCTAAAACCCAATATTTGTTTATTAAGTCTCGGAACACATTTTTGTTCTCGTGGACCCATCATGGGTCTTGGAACGCATTTGTGGTCCTTGGGTCCCATTTTGCATCCCGAAACTTGTGTTTTGGTGCTTGATCCCTATTTTGGGTGCCCACCTTGCACCAAGTGCGCACCCGGGGCAAACCGAGCGCCTTGGTGCACCGGGGCAAGATCGAGCGTGCACCCGAGGCGCCCCGAACATGCACCAAGGTGCACTCGGCCCACATGTGAGCGCAGGTCGTTGCGCCCGAGGTGGTGTGTGGGCACCGCGTTGCAGACGGGACACTGCACGCACACGACGCCCCCTCCAGGTGCACGCACGTAGGCCGGGCCGGGTGCACACCCGACGCCCTAGCAAGGTGCGCGCACCCGGGCAGGGCTCACACTTGGCGAACGGGGCGCACTTCGCGAGGGAGGGTGTGCACCTCGACGGGGGTGGGTGGCCGGGGTGGATTCGCACGTGGGTCGCGGTTTGCTAAGTACACACTGCGACAAGCTCATAACGGGTGCGATCATACCAGCGTTAGTGCACCGGATCCCATCAGAACTCCGCAGTTAAGCGCGCTTGGGCCGGAGTAGTACTGGGATGGGTGACCTCCCGGGAAGTCCCGGTGTTGCACCCTTTTTTAGTTTTTCGCCGGGCGTCGCAATGCTATTTGAATAAACCTTTTGCCCGTTTGCGTTCTCGTCGGGGCCGGGCCGGGCCGGGGTGCGCTGCCCGCACTACCGCGCGCGCGGGGGCGACACCGAGCGCGCACCCGAGGCGCCCCGAGCACACAGGCCACGGTGCAACCCGGGCGTTGTGCGCGCACCCCGGTGCGCCCGAGGTGCTGCGCGCGCACCCAGGTGAAATCGGTGTGCACCTCGGCCAGTGCGCGCTCGGTCGAGTCGCGCACGTTGGCCAAGGTGCACGGTGATGTTTCTTACTCTAAGGTTCCGCACCAGACGCCCGGGACAGGTGAGCGAAGCTGGGCGGGGCCGGGTGCGCGGCCGGGGCAGGTGCACGCAGCTGGAGAGAGCTTTGGAGCACACTTCGGAGCGCACCAATGATGCGCTCCATTCAAAAGTTTCCTGAAAAGGCAAAAAAAGTTGAGATTATAGAATTTCCCACTTGAGAGATTGTAAAAAAAAAAAATTTAAAATGAAGGAAACGCGGGTGCCAAGGTGTGCGCAGCCCAGCCAAGGTGTGCGCACCAAGGCGCCCACCCTGGCGAAGGTGCACGCAAGGTGCGCACCCGAGGCAAACCGGACAATTAACCCAACTTTCGACTTCGCGCGCACCTTGGAGCGCACTTCGGAGCGCTCCTTGGTGCGCACCAATCTTGGGCACCTCGGAGTGCACCATGGCGCCCACCAAGGTGCGCACCCGGGGCAAACCGAGCTCCGACTTCGTGCGCACCTTGGAGCGCACGAAAGGTGCGCACCATGGCGCCCACCAAGGTGCGCAGCCCAGCCAAGGCGTGCGCATCAAGGTGCGCACCCTGGCGAAGGTGCGCACCCGGGGCAAACCGAGCTCCGACTTCGTGCGCACCTTGGAGCGCACAAAAGGTGCGCAACCCAGCCAAGGTGTGCGCACCCCGGTCAAACCGAGCTCCGAATCGTGCGCACCAGAGGTGCACGCCATCGTGCGCACCTTGGAGCACACTTCGGAGCCCTCCTTGGTGCGCGCCGATGTTGCGCACCTCGGAGCGCACCCGGGGAAAACAATGCAATTAACCCGACTTTCGACTTCGTGGGCACCTCGGAGCGCTCTCGGGTTCGCACCTCGGAGCACACCGAGGTGCGCACCTTTGATGCGCTGCCTTCACCAATTTCCAGAAAAGGCAAGAAAACATTGAGAAGGTGTGCGCACCGAGGTGCCCACCCTGGCGAAGGTGCACGCGAGGTGCGCACCCGGGGCAAACCGGGCTCCGACTTCGTGCACGCCGCACCTTGGAGCACACTTCGGAGCGCTCCTTGGTGCGCACCAGGGCGCGCAACCCAGCCGAGGTGCCCACCCCGGCGAAGGTGCACGCGAGGTGCGCACCCGGGGCAAACCGGGCTCCGACTTCGTGCACGCCATGGTGCCCACCGCGGCGAAGGTGCACGCGAGGTGCGCACCCGGGGCAAACCGGGCTCCGACTTCGTGCACGCCGCACCTTGGAGCACACTTCGGAGCGCTCCTTGGTGCGCACCATGGTGCCCACCAGGGCGCGCAACCCCGCCGAAGGTGCACGCGAGGTGCGCACCCGGGGCAAACCGGGCTCCGACTTCGTGCACGCCGCACCTTGGAGCACACTTCGGAGCGCTCCTTGGTGCGCACCATGGTGCCCACCAGGGCGCGCAACCCCGCCGAAGGTGCACGCGAGGTGCGCACCCGGGGCAAACCGGGCTCCGACTTCGTGCACGCCATGGTGCGCACCGCGGCGAAGGTGCGCACCCGGGGCAAACCGGGCTCCGACTTCGTGCACGCCGCACCTTGGAGCACACTTCGGAGCGCTCCTTGGTGCGCACCAGGGCGCGCAACCCAGCCGAGGTGCCCACCCCGGCGAAGGTGCACGCGAGGTGCGTACCCGGGGCAAACCGGGCTCCGACTTCGTGCACGCCGCACCTTGGAGCACACTTCGGAGCGCTCCTTGGTGCGCACCATGGTGCCCACCAGGCCGCGCAACCCAGCCAAGGTGTGCGCACCAAGGTGCACGCGAGGTGCGCACCCGGGGCAAACCGGGGTCCGACTTCGTGCACGCCGCACCTTGGAGCACACATCGGGGCGCTCCCGGGTTCGCACCGGCGTTGCGCACCGTGGTGGGCACCTCGGAGCACACCAAGGTGGGCAGCGAGGTGCGCACCTTTGATGCGATGCCTTCACTAATTTCCATAAAAGGCAAAAAAAAAACGAGATTTTAAAATTTCCGTTTTGAAAGATAGTGAGAAAAAGGGAATGCTGGTGCCATCTTGAGCCCGCCCTGGTGCGCAGCCCAGCCAAGGTGTGCGCACCAAGGTGCCCACCCTGGCGAAGGTGCGCGCCCGGGCAATTAACCCAACTTCCAACTTCGCGCGCGCCAGGGTGGGAGCGCACCCAACAACCGGGCCTGGGAAGAGCCAATGCGAGAAACCCCACCAAACGCTCTGACAAAAAAAGAGGGGGCGCTCCAGTAACCCCGCTTCGGAGCGCACCCTGGGCAAACCCAGCCAAGGTGCCCACCCCGGCCAAGGTGCAGGCGAGGTGCGCACCCGGGGCAAACCGGGCTCCGACAACGTGCACGCCGCACCTTGGAGCACACTTCGTAGCGCTCCCGGGTGCGCACCTCAGAGCACACCAAGGTGGGCAGCGAGGTGCGCACCTTTGATGCGCTGCCTTCACTAATTTCCAGAAAAGGCAAAAAAAAAAGGAGATTTTAAAATTTCCGTTTTGAAAGATAGTGAAAAAAACGGAACGCGCGTGCCATCTTGAGCCCGCCCTGGTGCGCAGCCCAGGTAAGGTGCCCACCCTGGCAAAGGTGCGCACCCGGGCAATTAACCCTACTTCCGACTTCGTGCGCGCCAGGGTGGCAACCGGGCCTCGGAAGAGCCAATGCGAGAAACCCCACCAAACGCTCCGACAAAAAAAGAGGCGGCGCTCCAATAACCCCGCTTCGGAGCGCAGCCGGGGCAAACCCAGCCAAGGTGCCCACCCCGACGAAGGTGCACGCGAGGTGCGCACCCGGGGCAAACCGGGCTCCGACAACGTGCACGCAGCACCTTGGAGCACACTTCGAAGCACTCCCGGGTGCCCACCGGCGTTGCGCACCGTGGTGGGCAGCGAGGTGCGCACCTTTGATGCGCTGCCTTCACTAATTTCCAGAAAAAGGCAAAAAAAAATGAGATTTTAAAATTTCCGTTTTGAAAGATAGTGAAAAAAAAGGAACGCGGGTGCCATCTTGAGCCCGCCCTGGTGCGCAGCCCAGGCAAGGCATGCGCACCAAGGTGCCCACCCGAGGTGCACACCCGGGGCAAACCGGGCTCCGACTTCGTGCAGGCCGCACCTTGGAGCACACTTCGGAGCGCTCCTTGGTGCGCACCATGGTGCCCACCAGGGCGCGCAACCCAGCCAAGGTCTGCACACTAAGGTGCCCACCCCGGCGAAGGTGCACGCGAGGTGCGCACCCGGGGCAAACCGGGCTCCGACTTCGTGCACGCCATGGTGCCCACCGCGGCGAAGGTGCACGCGAGGTGCGCACCCGGGGCAAACCGGGCTCCGACTTCGTGCACGCCGCACCTTGGAGCACACTTCGGAGCGCTCCTTGGTGCGCACCATGGTGCCCACCAGGGCGCGCAACCCAGCCAAGGTGTGCGCACCAAGGTGCACGCGAGGTGCGCACCCGGGGCAAACCGGGGTCCGACTTCGTGCACGCCGCACCTTGGAGCACACATCGGAGCGCTCCCAGGTTCGCACCAGCGTTGCGCACCTTTGATGCGCTGCCTTCACTAATTTCCAGAAAAGGCAAAAAAAAACGATATTTTAAAATTTCCGTTCTGAAAGATAGTGAAAAAAACGGAACGCGGGTGCCATCTTGAGCCCTTCCTGGTGCGCAGCCCAGGCAAGTTGTGCGCACCAAGGTGCCCACCCTGGCGGAGGTGCGCGCCCGGGGCAAACCGGGCTCCGACTTCGTGCACTGCATGGTGCCCACCAAGGCGCGCAACCCAGCCAAGGTGCCCACCGCAGCGAAGGTGCACGCGAGGTGCACACCCGGGGCAAACCGGGCTCCGACTTCGTGCACGCCGCACCTTGGAGCACACTTCAGAGCGCTCCTTGGTGCGCACCAGGGCGCGCAACCCAGCCGAGGTGCCCACCCCGGCGAAGGTGCACGCGAGGTGCGCACCCGGGGCAAACCGGGCTCCGACTTCGTGCACGCCATGGTGCCCACCGCGGCGAAGGTGCGCACCCGGGGCAAACCGGGCTCCGACTTCGTGCACGCCGCACCTTGGAGCACACTTCGGAGCGCTCCTTGGTGCGCACCATGGTGCCCACCAGGCCGCGCAACCCAGCCAAGGTGTGCGCACCAAGGTGCACGCGAGGTGCGCACCCGGGGCAAACCGGGGTCCGACTTCGTGCACGCCGCACCTTGGAGCACACATCGGGGCGCTCCCGGGTTCGCACCGGCGTTGCGCACCGTGGTGGGCACCTCGGAGCACACCAAGGTGGGCAGCGAGGTGCGCACCTTTGATGCGATGCCTTCACTAATTTCCATAAAAGGCAAAAAAAAAACGAGATTTTAAAATTTCCGTTTTGAAAGATAGTGAGAAAAAGGGAATGCTGGTGCCATCTTGAGCCCGCCCTGGTGCGCAGCCCAGCCAAGGTTTGCGCACCAAGGTGCCCACCCTGGCGAAGGTGCACGCCCGGGCAATTAACCCAACTTCCAACTTCGCGCGCGCCAGGGTGGGAGCGCACCCAACAACCGGGCCTGGGAAGAGCCAATGCGAGAAACCCCACCAAACTCTCTGACAAAAAAAGAGGGGGCGCTCCAGTAACCCCGCTTCGGAGCGCACCCTGGGCAAACCCAGCCAAGGTGCCCACCCCGGCCAAGGTGCAGGCGAGGTGCGCACCCGGGGCAAACCGGGCTCCGACAACGTGCACGCCGCACCTTGGAGCACACTTCGTAGCGCTCCCGGGTGCGCACCTCAGAGCACACCAAGGTGGGCAGCGAGGTGCGCACCTTTGATGCGCTGCCTTCACTAATTTCCAGAAAAGGCAAAAAAAAAAGGAGATTTTAAAATTTCCGTTTTGAAAGATAGTGAAAAAAACGGAACGCGCGTGCCATCTTGAGCCCGCCCTGGTGCGCAGCCCAGGTAAGGTGCCACCCTGGCAAAGGTGCGCACCCGGGCAATTAACCCTACTTCCGACTTCGTGCGCGCCAGGGTGGCAACCGGGCCTCGGAAGAGCCAATGCGAGAAACCCCACCAAACGCTCCGACAAAAAAAGAGGCGGCGCTCCAATAACCCCGCTTCGGAGCGCAGCCGGGGCAAACCAAGCCAAGGTGCCCACCCCGACGAAGGTGCACGCGAGGTGCGCACCCGGGGCAAACCGGGCTCCGACAACGTGCACGCAGCACCTTGGAGCACACTTCGAAGCACTCCCGGGTGCCCACCGGCGTTGCGCACCGTGGTGGGCAGCGAGGTGCGCACCTTTGATGCGCTGCCTTCACTAATTTCCAGAAAAAGGCAAAAAAAAATGAGATTTTAAAATTTCCGTTTTGAAAGATAGTGAAAAAAAAGGAACGCGGGTGCCATCTTGAGCCCGCCCTGGTGCGCAGCCCAGGCAAGGCATGCGCACCAAGGTGCCCACCCGAGGTGCACACCCGGGGCAAACCGGGCTCCGACTTCGTGCAGGCCGCACCTTGGAGCACACTTCGGAGCGCTCCTTGGTGCGCACCATGGTGCCCACCAGGGCGCACCCGAGGCAAACCGGGCTCCGACTTCGTGCACGCCGCACCTTGGAGCACACATCGGAGCGCTCCCAGGTTCGCACCAGCGTTGCGCACCTTTGATGCGCTGCCTTCACTAATTTCCAGAAAAGGCAAAAAAAAACGATATTTTAAAATTTCCGTTCTGAAAGATAGTGAAAAAAACGGAACGCGGGTGCCATCTTGAGCCCTTCCTGATGCGCAGCCCAGGCAAGTTGTGCGCACCAAGGTGCCCACCCTGGCGGAGGTGCGCGCCCGGGGCAAACCGGGCTCCGACTTCGTGCACTGCATGGTGCCCACCAAGGCGCGCAACCCAGCCAAGGTGCCCACCGCAGCGAAGGTGCACGCGAGGTGCGCACCCGAGGTGCACACCCGGGGCAAACCGGGCTCCGACTTCGTGCACGCCGCACCTTGGAGCACACTTCAGAGCGCTCCTTGGTACGCACCAGGGCGCGCAACCCAGCCAAGGTGCTCACCCCGGCGAAGGTGCACGCGAGGTGCGCACCCGGGGCAAACCGGGCTCGGACTTCGTGCACGCCGCACCTTGGAGCACACATCGGAGCGCTCCCGGGTTCGCACCAGCATTGCGCACCTTTGATGCGCTGCCTTCACTAATTTCCAGAAAAGGCAAAAAAAAGAAAAAAATGAGATTTTAAAATTTCCGTTTTGAAAGATAGTGAAAAAAACGGAACGCGGGTGCCATCTTGAGCCCGCCCTGGTGTGCAGCCCAGGCAAGTTGTGCGCACCAAGGCACCCACCCTGGCCAAGGTGGGTCACGGGGTGGGTCCTAGGGTGGGTAACGGGGTGGGTACTAAGGTGCGTGCCAAGGTGGGTCATAGGGTGGGTGCCAAGGTGGGCACCAGGGTGGGTGTGCACCAACCCTAGCCAGGGTAGGTCACGGGGTGGTTGTCGGGGTGGGCGTCAAGGAGCCAAGGTGGGTGGCAAGTAGCCAAGTTGCGTGCCAAGGTGGGTGTCGGGGTGGGTGCCAAGGATCCAAGGTGGGTGCCAAGGAACCAAGGTGGGTGTCTGGGTGGGTGCCGAGGTGGGAGCCAGGGTGGGTCCCAAGGTGAGTGCAAAGGTGGGTGCCAGGGTCAAGGTGAGTGCCAATGTGGGTTCCAAGGTGCCAGGGTCAGGGTGAGTGCCAATGTGGGTTCAAAGGTGCTAAGTTGGGTGCGAGGTTGGGTGCGAGGGTGGGTGGGTGCCAAGGTGTGCTAGGTGGAAGCCCGGGTGGGTCGGCATCCCATGGGTGTCGAGTTGGGTGCCTGATGGGTGCTTCTTGTCAAGTTTTAGTCGTCGGGACTCATTTCGAGCCTTAGAGGTCGTTTCTTGTCCGGTTGCCCTGTCTTCGACCTGGGAACCCAATTTTGGTCCTCGGGTCCCATTTTTTTTTGTCTCGCATCCCACTTTTGGCCTGTGGCCTTTTCGGGGTCGATTCTCGTTTTGGGCATCAGAGCATGTTTCTTCTCCTAAAACCCAATATTTGTTTATTAAGTCTCGGAACACATTTTTGTTCTCGTGGACCCATCATGGGTCTTGGAACGCATTTGTGGTCCTTGGGTCCCATTTTGCATCCCGAAACTTGTGTTTTGGTGCTTGATCCCTATTTTGGGTGCCCACCTTGCACCAAGTGCGCACCCGGGGCAAACCGAGCGCCTTGGTGCACCGGGGCAAGATCGAGCGTGCACCCGAGGCGCCCCGAACATGCACCAAGGTGCACTCGGCCCACATGTGAGCGCAGGTCGTTGCGCCCGAGGTGGTGTGTGGGCACCGCGTTGCAGACGGGACACTGCACGCACACGACGCCCCCTCCAGGTGCACGCACGTAGGCCGGGCCGGGTGCACACCCGACGCCCTAGCAAGGTGCGCGCACCCGGGCAGGGCTCACACTTGGCGAACGGGGCGCACTTCGCGAGGGAGGGTGTGCACCTCGACGGGGGTGGGTGGCCGGGGTGGATTCGCACGTGGGTCGCGGTTTGCTAAGTACACACTGCGACAAGCTCATAACGGGTGCGATCATACCAGCGTTAGTGCACCGGATCCCATCAGAACTCCGCAGTTAAGCGCGCTTGGGCCGGAGTAGTACTGGGATGGGTGACCTCCCGGGAAGTCCCGGTGTTGCACCCTTTTTTAGTTTTTCGCCGGGCGTCGCAATGCTATTTGAATAAACCTTTTGCCCGTTTGCGTTCTCGTCGGGGCCGGGCCGGGCCGGGGTGCGCTGCCCGCACTACCGCGCGCGCGGGGGCGACACCGAGCGCGCACCCGAGGCGCCCCGAGCACACAGGCCACGGTGCAACCCGGGCGTTGTGCGCGCACCCCGGTGCGCCCGAGGTGCTGCGCGCGCACCCAGGTGAAATCGGTGTGCACCTCGGCCAGTGCGCGCTCGGTCGAGTCGCGCACGTTGGCCAAGGTGCACGGTGATGTTTCTTACTCTAAGGTTCCGCACCAGACGCCCGGGACAGGTGAGCGAAGCTGGGCGGGGCCGGGTGCGCGGCCGGGGCAGGTGCACGCAGCTGGAGAGAGCTTTGGAGCACACTTCGGAGCGCACCAATGATGCGCTCCATTCAAAAGTTTCCTGAAAAGGCAAAAAAAGTTGAGATTATAGAATTTCCCACTTGAGAGATTGTAAAAAAAAAAAATTTAAAATGAAGGAAACGCGGGTGCCAAGGTGTGCGCAGCCCAGCCAAGGTGTGCGCACCAAGGCGCCCACCCTGGCGAAGGTGCACGCAAGGTGCGCACCCGAGGCAAACCGGACAATTAACCCAACTTTCGACTTCGCGCGCACCTTGGAGCGCACTTCGGAGCGCTCCTTGGTGCGCACCAATCTTGGGCACCTCGGAGTGCACCATGGCGCCCACCAAGGTGCGCACCCGGGGCAAACCGAGCTCCGACTTCGTGCGCACCTTGGAGCGCACGAAAGGTGCGCACCATGGCGCCCACCAAGGTGCGCAGCCCAGCCAAGGCGTGCGCATCAAGGTGCGCACCCTGGCGAAGGTGCGCACCCGGGGCAAACCGAGCTCCGACTTCGTGCGCACCTTGGAGCGCACAAAAGGTGCGCAACCCAGCCAAGGTGTGCGCACCCCGGTCAAACCGAGCTCCGAATCGTGCGCACCAGAGGTGCACGCCATCGTGCGCACCTTGGAGCACACTTCGGAGCCCTCCTTGGTGCGCGCCGATGTTGCGCACCTCGGAGCGCACCCGGGGAAAACAATGCAATTAACCCGACTTTCGACTTCGTGGGCACCTCGGAGCGCTCTCGGGTTCGCACCTCGGAGCACACCGAGGTGCGCACCTTTGATGCGCTGCCTTCACCAATTTCCAGAAAAGGCAAGAAAACATTGAGAAGGTGTGCGCACCGAGGTGCCCACCCTGGCGAAGGTGCACGCGAGGTGCGCACCCGGGGCAAACCGGGCTCCGACTTCGTGCACGCCGCACCTTGGAGCACACTTCGGAGCGCTCCTTGGTGCGCACCAGGGCGCGCAACCCAGCCGAGGTGCCCACCCCGGCGAAGGTGCACGCGAGGTGCGCACCCGGGGCAAACCGGGCTCCGACTTCGTGCACGCCATGGTGCCCACCGCGGCGAAGGTGCACGCGAGGTGCGCACCCGGGGCAAACCGGGCTCCGACTTCGTGCACGCCGCACCTTGGAGCACACTTCGGAGCGCTCCTTGGTGCGCACCATGGTGCCCACCAGGGCGCGCAACCCCGCCGAAGGTGCACGCGAGGTGCGCACCCGGGGCAAACCGGGCTCCGACTTCGTGCACGCCGCACCTTGGAGCACACTTCGGAGCGCTCCTTGGTGCGCACCATGGTGCCCACCAGGGCGCGCAACCCCGCCGAAGGTGCACGCGAGGTGCGCACCCGGGGCAAACCGGGCTCCGACTTCGTGCACGCCATGGTGCGCACCGCGGCGAAGGTGCGCACCCGGGGCAAACCGGGCTCCGACTTCGTGCACGCCGCACCTTGGAGCACACTTCGGAGCGCTCCTTGGTGCGCACCAGGGCGCGCAACCCAGCCGAGGTGCCCACCCCGGCGAAGGTGCACGCGAGGTGCGTACCCGGGGCAAACCGGGCTCCGACTTCGTGCACGCCGCACCTTGGAGCACACTTCGGAGCGCTCCTTGGTGCGCACCATGGTGCCCACCAGGCCGCGCAACCCAGCCAAGGTGTGCGCACCAAGGTGCACGCGAGGTGCGCACCCGGGGCAAACCGGGGTCCGACTTCGTGCACGCCGCACCTTGGAGCACACATCGGGGCGCTCCCGGGTTCGCACCGGCGTTGCGCACCGTGGTGGGCACCTCGGAGCACACCAAGGTGGGCAGCGAGGTGCGCACCTTTGATGCGATGCCTTCACTAATTTCCATAAAAGGCAAAAAAAAAACGAGATTTTAAAATTTCCGTTTTGAAAGATAGTGAGAAAAAGGGAATGCTGGTGCCATCTTGAGCCCGCCCTGGTGCGCAGCCCAGCCAAGGTGTGCGCACCAAGGTGCCCACCCTGGCGAAGGTGCGCGCCCGGGCAATTAACCCAACTTCCAACTTCGCGCGCGCCAGGGTGGGAGCGCACCCAACAACCGGGCCTGGGAAGAGCCAATGCGAGAAACCCCACCAAACGCTCTGACAAAAAAAGAGGGGGCGCTCCAGTAACCCCGCTTCGGAGCGCACCCTGGGCAAACCCAGCCAAGGTGCCCACCCCGGCCAAGGTGCAGGCGAGGTGCGCACCCGGGGCAAACCGGGCTCCGACAACGTGCACGCCGCACCTTGGAGCACACTTCGTAGCGCTCCCGGGTGCGCACCTCAGAGCACACCAAGGTGGGCAGCGAGGTGCGCACCTTTGATGCGCTGCCTTCACTAATTTCCAGAAAAGGCAAAAAAAAAAGGAGATTTTAAAATTTCCGTTTTGAAAGATAGTGAAAAAAACGGAACGCGCGTGCCATCTTGAGCCCGCCCTGGTGCGCAGCCCAGGTAAGGTGCCCACCCTGGCAAAGGTGCGCACCCGGGCAATTAACCCTACTTCCGACTTCGTGCGCGCCAGGGTGGCAACCGGGCCTCGGAAGAGCCAATGCGAGAAACCCCACCAAACGCTCCGACAAAAAAAGAGGCGGCGCTCCAATAACCCCGCTTCGGAGCGCAGCCGGGGCAAACCCAGCCAAGGTGCCCACCCCGACGAAGGTGCACGCGAGGTGCGCACCCGGGGCAAACCGGGCTCCGACAACGTGCACGCAGCACCTTGGAGCACACTTCGAAGCACTCCCGGGTGCCCACCGGCGTTGCGCACCGTGGTGGGCAGCGAGGTGCGCACCTTTGATGCGCTGCCTTCACTAATTTCCAGAAAAAGGCAAAAAAAAATGAGATTTTAAAATTTCCGTTTTGAAAGATAGTGAAAAAAAAGGAACGCGGGTGCCATCTTGAGCCCGCCCTGGTGCGCAGCCCAGGCAAGGCATGCGCACCAAGGTGCCCACCCGAGGTGCACACCCGGGGCAAACCGGGCTCCGACTTCGTGCAGGCCGCACCTTGGAGCACACTTCGGAGCGCTCCTTGGTGCGCACCATGGTGCCCACCAGGGCGCGCAACCCAGCCAAGGTCTGCACACCAAGGTGCCCACCCCGGCGAAGGTGCACGCGAGGTGCGCACCCGGGGCAAACCGGGCTCCGACTTCGTGCACGCCATGGTGCCCACCGCGGCGAAGGTGCACGCGAGGTGCGCACCCGGGGCAAACCGGGCTCCGACTTCGTGCACGCCGCACCTTGGAGCACACTTCGGAGCGCTCCTTGGTGCGCACCATGGTGCCCACCAGGGCGCGCAACCCAGCCAAGGTGTGCGCACCAAGGTGCACGCGAGGTGCGCACCCGGGGCAAACCGGGGTCCGACTTCGTGCACGCCGCACCTTGGAGCACACATCGGAGCGCTCCCAGGTTCGCACCAGCGTTGCGCACCTTTGATGCGCTGCCTTCACTAATTTCCAGAAAAGGCAAAAAAAAACGATATTTTAAAATTTCCGTTCTGAAAGATAGTGAAAAAAACGGAACGCGGGTGCCATCTTGAGCCCTTCCTGGTGCGCAGCCCAGGCAAGTTGTGCGCACCAAGGTGCCCACCCTGGCGGAGGTGCGCGCCCGGGGCAAACCGGGCTCCGACTTCGTGCACTGCATGGTGCCCACCAAGGCGCGCAACCCAGCCAAGGTGCCCACCGCAGCGAAGGTGCACGCGAGGTGCACACCCGGGGCAAACCGGGCTCCGACTTCGTGCACGCCGCACCTTGGAGCACACTTCAGAGCGCTCCTTGGTGCGCACCAGGGCGCGCAACCCAGCCGAGGTGCCCACCCCGGCGAAGGTGCACGCGAGGTGCGCACCCGGGGCAAACCGGGCTCCGACTTCGTGCACGCCATGGTGCCCACCGCGGCGAAGGTGCGCACCCGGGGCAAACCGGGCTCCGACTTCGTGCACGCCACACCTTGGAGCACACTTCGGAGCGCTCCTTGGTGCGCACCATGGTGCCCACCAGGCCGCGCAACCCAGCCAAGGTGTGCGCACCAAGGTGCACGCGAGGTGCGCACCCGGGGCAAACCGGGGTCCGACTTCGTGCACGCCGCACCTTGGAGCACACATCGGGGCGCTCCCGGGTTCGCACCGGCGTTGCGCACCGTGGTGGGCACCTCGGAGCACACCAAGGTGGGCAGCGAGGTGCGCACCTTTGATGCGATGCCTTCACTAATTTCCATAAAAGGCAAAAAAAAAACGAGATTTTAAAATTTCCGTTTTGAAAGATAGTGAGAAAAAGGGAATGCTGGTGCCATCTTGAGCCCGCCCTGGTGCGCAGCCCAGCCAAGGTTTGCGCACCAAGGTGCCCACCCTGGCGAAGGTGCGCGCCCGGGCAATTAACCCAACTTCCAACTTCGCGCGCGCCAGGGTGGGAGCGCACCCAACAACCGGGCCTGGGAAGAGCCAATGCGAGAAACCCCACCAAACTCTCTGACAAAAAAAGAGGGGGCGCTCCAGTAACCCCGCTTCGGAGCGCACCCTGGGCAAACCCAGCCAAGGTGCCCACCCCGGCCAAGGTGCAGGCGAGGTGCGCACCCGGGGCAAACCGGGCTCCGACAACGTGCACGCCGCACCTTGGAGCACACTTCGTAGCGCTCCCGGGTGCGCACCTCAGAGCACACCAAGGTGGGCAGCGAGGTGCGCACCTTTGATGCGCTGCCTTCACTAATTTCCAGAAAAGGCAAAAAAAAAAGGAGATTTTAAAATTTCCGTTTTGAAAGATAGTGAAAAAAACGGAACGCGCGTGCCATCTTGAGCCCGCCCTGGTGCGCAGCCCAGGTAAGGTGCCACCCTGGCAAAGGTGCGCACCCGGGCAATTAACCCTACTTCCGACTTCGTGCGCGCCAGGGTGGCAACCGGGCCTCGGAAGAGCCAATGCGAGAAACCCCACCAAACGCTCCGACAAAAAAAGAGGCGGCGCTCCAATAACCCCGCTTCGGAGCGCAGCCGGGGCAAACCAAGCCAAGGTGCCCACCCCGACGAAGGTGCACGCGAGGTGCGCACCCGGGGCAAACCGGGCTCCGACAACGTGCACGCAGCACCTTGGAGCACACTTCGAAGCACTCCCGGGTGCCCACCGGCGTTGCGCACCGTGGTGGGCAGCGAGGTGCGCACCTTTGATGCGCTGCCTTCACTAATTTCCAGAAAAAGGCAAAAAAAAATGAGATTTTAAAATTTCCGTTTTGAAAGATAGTGAAAAAAAAGGAACGCGGGTGCCATCTTGAGCCCGCCCTGGTGCGCAGCCCAGGCAAGGCATGCGCACCAAGGTGCCCACCCGAGGTGCACACCCGGGGCAAACCGGGCTCCGACTTCGTGCAGGCCGCACCTTGGAGCACACTTCGGAGCGCTCCTTGGTGCGCACCATGGTGCCCACCAGGGCGCACCCGAGGCAAACCGGGCTCCGACTTCGTGCACGCCGCACCTTGGAGCACACATCGGAGCGCTCCCAGGTTCGCACCAGCGTTGCGCACCTTTGATGCGCTGCCTTCACTAATTTCCAGAAAAGGCAAAAAAAAACGATATTTTAAAATTTCCGTTCTGAAAGATAGTGAAAAAAACGGAACGCGGGTGCCATCTTGAGCCCTTCCTGATGCGCAGCCCAGGCAAGTTGTGCGCACCAAGGTGCCCACCCTGGCGGAGGTGCGCGCCCGGGGCAAACCGGGCTCCGACTTCGTGCACTGCATGGTGCCCACCAAGGCGCGCAACCCAGCCAAGGTGCCCACCGCAGCGAAGGTGCACGCGAGGTGCGCACCCGAGGTGCACACCCGGGGCAAACCGGGCTCCGACTTCGTGCACGCCGCACCTTGGAGCACACTTCAGAGCGCTCCTTGGTACGCACCAGGGCGCGCAACCCAGCCAAGGTGCTCACCCCGGCGAAGGTGCACGCGAGGTGCGCACCCGGGGCAAACCGGGCTCGGACTTCGTGCACGCCGCACCTTGGAGCACACATCGGAGCGCTCCCGGGTTCGCACCAGCATTGCGCACCTTTGATGCGCTGCCTTCACTAATTTCCAGAAAAGGCAAAAAAAAGAAAAAAATGAGATTTTAAAATTTCCGTTTTGAAAGATAGTGAAAAAAACGGAACGCGGGTGCCATCTTGAGCCCGCCCTGGTGTGCAGCCCAGGCAAGTTGTGCGCACCAAGGCACCCACCCTGGCCAAGGTGGGTCACGGGGTGGGTCCTAGGGTGGGTAACGGGGTGGGTACTAAGGTGCGTGCCAAGGTGGGTCATAGGGTGGGTGCCAAGGTGGGCACCAGGGTGGGTGTGCACCAACCCTAGCCAGGGTAGGTCACGGGGTGGTTGTCGGGGTGGGCGTCAAGGAGCCAAGGTGGGTGGCAAGTAGCCAAGTTGCGTGCCAAGGTGGGTGTCGGGGTGGGTGCCAAGGATCCAAGGTGGGTGCCAAGGAACCAAGGTGGGTGTCTGGGTGGGTGCCGAGGTGGGAGCCAGGGTGGGTCCCAAGGTGAGTGCAAAGGTGGGTGCCAGGGTCAAGGTGAGTGCCAATGTGGGTTCCAAGGTGCCAGGGTCAGGGTGAGTGCCAATGTGGGTTCAAAGGTGCTAAGTTGGGTGCGAGGTTGGGTGCGAGGGTGGGTGGGTGCCAAGGTGTGCTAGGTGGAAGCCCGGGTGGGTCGGCATCCCATGGGTGTCGAGTTGGGTGCCTGATGGGTGCTTCTTGTCAAGTTTTAGTCGTCGGGACTCATTTCGAGCCTTAGAGGTCGTTTCTTGTCCGGTTGCCCTGTCTTCGACCTGGGAACCCAATTTTGGTCCTCGGGTCCCATTTTTTTTTGTCTCGCATCCCACTTTTGGCCTGTGGCCTTTTCGGGGTCGATTCTCGTTTTGGGCATCAGAGCATGTTTCTTCTCCTAAAACCCAATATTTGTTTATTAAGTCTCGGAACACATTTTTGTTCTCGTGGACCCATCATGGGTCTTGGAACGCATTTGTGGTCCTTGGGTCCCATTTTGCATCCCGAAACTTGTGTTTTGGTGCTTGATCCCTATTTTGGGTGCCCACCTTGCACCAAGTGCGCACCCGGGGCAAACCGAGCGCCTTGGTGCACCGGGGCAAGATCGAGCGTGCACCCGAGGCGCCCCGAACATGCACCAAGGTGCACTCGGCCCACATGTGAGCGCAGGTCGTTGCGCCCGAGGTGGTGTGTGGGCACCGCGTTGCAGACGGGACACTGCACGCACACGACGCCCCCTCCAGGTGCACGCACGTAGGCCGGGCCGGGTGCACACCCGACGCCCTAGCAAGGTGCGCGCACCCGGGCAGGGCTCACACTTGGCGAACGGGGCGCACTTCGCGAGGGAGGGTGTGCACCTCGACGGGGGTGGGTGGCCGGGGTGGATTCGCACGTGGGTCGCGGTTTGCTAAGTACACACTGCGACAAGCTCATAACGGGTGCGATCATACCAGCGTTAGTGCACCGGATCCCATCAGAACTCCGCAGTTAAGCGCGCTTGGGCCGGAGTAGTACTGGGATGGGTGACCTCCCGGGAAGTCCCGGTGTTGCACCCTTTTTTAGTTTTTCGCCGGGCGTCGCAATGCTATTTGAATAAACCTTTTGCCCGTTTGCGTTCTCGTCGGGGCCGGGCCGGGCCGGGGTGCGCTGCCCGCACTACCGCGCGCGCGGGGGCGACACCGAGCGCGCACCCGAGGCGCCCCGAGCACACAGGCCACGGTGCAACCCGGGCGTTGTGCGCGCACCCCGGTGCGCCCGAGGTGCTGCGCGCGCACCCAGGTGAAATCGGTGTGCACCTCGGCCAGTGCGCGCTCGGTCGAGTCGCGCACGTTGGCCAAGGTGCACGGTGATGTTTCTTACTCTAAGGTTCCGCACCAGACGCCCGGGACAGGTGAGCGAAGCTGGGCGGGGCCGGGTGCGCGGCCGGGGCAGGTGCACGCAGCTGGAGAGAGCTTTGGAGCACACTTCGGAGCGCACCAATGATGCGCTCCATTCAAAAGTTTCCTGAAAAGGCAAAAAAAGTTGAGATTATAGAATTTCCCACTTGAGAGATTGTAAAAAAAAAAAATTTAAAATGAAGGAAACGCGGGTGCCAAGGTGTGCGCAGCCCAGCCAAGGTGTGCGCACCAAGGCGCCCACCCTGGCGAAGGTGCACGCAAGGTGCGCACCCGAGGCAAACCGGACAATTAACCCAACTTTCGACTTCGCGCGCACCTTGGAGCGCACTTCGGAGCGCTCCTTGGTGCGCACCAATCTTGGGCACCTCGGAGTGCACCATGGCGCCCACCAAGGTGCGCACCCGGGGCAAACCGAGCTCCGACTTCGTGCGCACCTTGGAGCGCACGAAAGGTGCGCACCATGGCGCCCACCAAGGTGCGCAGCCCAGCCAAGGCGTGCGCATCAAGGTGCGCACCCTGGCGAAGGTGCGCACCCGGGGCAAACCGAGCTCCGACTTCGTGCGCACCTTGGAGCGCACAAAAGGTGCGCAACCCAGCCAAGGTGTGCGCACCCCGGTCAAACCGAGCTCCGAATCGTGCGCACCAGAGGTGCACGCCATCGTGCGCACCTTGGAGCACACTTCGGAGCCCTCCTTGGTGCGCGCCGATGTTGCGCACCTCGGAGCGCACCCGGGGAAAACAATGCAATTAACCCGACTTTCGACTTCGTGGGCACCTCGGAGCGCTCTCGGGTTCGCACCTCGGAGCACACCGAGGTGCGCACCTTTGATGCGCTGCCTTCACCAATTTCCAGAAAAGGCAAGAAAACATTGAGAAGGTGTGCGCACCGAGGTGCCCACCCTGGCGAAGGTGCACGCGAGGTGCGCACCCGGGGCAAACCGGGCTCCGACTTCGTGCACGCCGCACCTTGGAGCACACTTCGGAGCGCTCCTTGGTGCGCACCAGGGCGCGCAACCCAGCCGAGGTGCCCACCCCGGCGAAGGTGCACGCGAGGTGCGCACCCGGGGCAAACCGGGCTCCGACTTCGTGCACGCCATGGTGCCCACCGCGGCGAAGGTGCACGCGAGGTGCGCACCCGGGGCAAACCGGGCTCCGACTTCGTGCACGCCGCACCTTGGAGCACACTTCGGAGCGCTCCTTGGTGCGCACCATGGTGCCCACCAGGGCGCGCAACCCCGCCGAAGGTGCACGCGAGGTGCGCACCCGGGGCAAACCGGGCTCCGACTTCGTGCACGCCGCACCTTGGAGCACACTTCGGAGCGCTCCTTGGTGCGCACCATGGTGCCCACCAGGGCGCGCAACCCCGCCGAAGGTGCACGCGAGGTGCGCACCCGGGGCAAACCGGGCTCCGACTTCGTGCACGCCATGGTGCGCACCGCGGCGAAGGTGCGCACCCGGGGCAAACCGGGCTCCGACTTCGTGCACGCCGCACCTTGGAGCACACTTCGGAGCGCTCCTTGGTGCGCACCAGGGCGCGCAACCCAGCCGAGGTGCCCACCCCGGCGAAGGTGCACGCGAGGTGCGTACCCGGGGCAAACCGGGCTCCGACTTCGTGCACGCCGCACCTTGGAGCACACTTCGGAGCGCTCCTTGGTGCGCACCATGGTGCCCACCAGGCCGCGCAACCCAGCCAAGGTGTGCGCACCAAGGTGCACGCGAGGTGCGCACCCGGGGCAAACCGGGGTCCGACTTCGTGCACGCCGCACCTTGGAGCACACATCGGGGCGCTCCCGGGTTCGCACCGGCGTTGCGCACCGTGGTGGGCACCTCGGAGCACACCAAGGTGGGCAGCGAGGTGCGCACCTTTGATGCGATGCCTTCACTAATTTCCATAAAAGGCAAAAAAAAAACGAGATTTTAAAATTTCCGTTTTGAAAGATAGTGAGAAAAAGGGAATGCTGGTGCCATCTTGAGCCCGCCCTGGTGCGCAGCCCAGCCAAGGTGTGCGCACCAAGGTGCCCACCCTGGCGAAGGTGCGCGCCCGGGCAATTAACCCAACTTCCAACTTCGCGCGCGCCAGGGTGGGAGCGCACCCAACAACCGGGCCTGGGAAGAGCCAATGCGAGAAACCC
>NW_026729246.1:86135-130500 GCF_030272615.1 Cryptomeria japonica | reverse complement strand
AATGCAAATGACAAAAAATACCATTAAAACTCTCAGGAAAGCTCTAGAAATGCATTACCAGGCAAAATGCCTTAGTCCCACATTGGCTGGGTGGGGGTCATTTTTGATGTTTAAATGAAAAGCTCCACACTAGTATAATATTAAAGCTCAAAGGCTTTTGACGGATGGTACCAGTTGGGCACCGAGGTGGACCCCACACGTGCGGGTGCATTTCCTGAGGTGACCAAGGAGTCCATGTGTCGACTAGGTGGACCCCAGCCACGTGAGCACAGATCTCGAGATAGGTAAATTTTGTAGTGAAAGGGCAACTTAATTGGTGATCAAGTTTGACGCAGATCAACGATGCGCATTGTTTCGCGAAGTGAAGGTGCTTGCCCATTAACCATCGCGAAGCAACGAAAGGGTTAAAGATTGTGCAGGTTCATCAAGATCCGACGACTGATGTGGTTTCACAAGCCAAAGGTGCACACCCTTTACCCTTCATGAAATGGTGAAAGGTGACGTGGTAGGGCCAAGTGGCGGTCCAGCTTGCGGGTCTCGATGATATGGTGATGACGTGCTGATGACATGGCTGATAGGTGGTGGTGACAGAGTAGATGATGTGGTGAATCAGTGAGGTGGTGCCTAGTGGACCCCATCAGCGAATCACAGGCTGCCACGTGGCAGGGCGTCAGGGCAAAAAATGGATTGAAAAATCAAAATTAAATATATAGTGCAAACTATAATGTAAAATAAAAAAATTTAAATGATGATCTGCATTCCAAGTTTAATTCGTCTGAGAGGTTATTTTTTCCTGAAATAGCAAGTATTATATATCACCGGAAAGCTCTTAGAATGAATGAGGAATGCAGTTATGAAGTTTGTTTGAACAAAAATCAAATATTTCAAGAGCAGTTTCCATAGGAAGGAAATGAAATTCAGTTAGGGAAAGAAGACACATGGCATGTTCTGATGAAATCTGATCTTTTCCCCTCTCCTTCATATTCCCATTTCTTCTCAATGGTAAGGTTCTAGTTTTTGAGAGATTTTCTCCAAGGGAGAAATCTGAAATTGCAGGTTCCAGTGATGACATTTTTCATTTTTTTGCAAATGACAGTGTGTTTCTTCTGAGTTTTTAGTGTTGTCTTTGCTGTAGGTTTTGTTTCAATTTGTAGGTTTACACATATGCAAGGCATGTGTGAATTTCCACAAAATTGTCTCCAAGATACCATTTGAATTTATACAATTTCATTTTATCAAGGGTAATTTGGATTTGTCTCTTTTAGTCTTCTCTGAGTGTGTAATGTTTGTCTTTTGGGTATTCTTCAAGGAACGATTTAAAATCTTGAAACCCATCATTAATGATTTTGAGTTTGTATACTGAATATATATATGAGTATGATTTTGTGATAGTGGAGAGGATTGTATTAATGTAAGGCATTGATACGTGCGAATTTAATGTGGAAAGTAACTTGTAATTGGGATCTCACTTCCAGTCTTATGCATGACTCTGTGGCCAGGATTAGGCATTGGTCTCTTACAATGTTGAAGGATTGTCAGAACATCATTTTAAAATCCAAAATCATAATATCTTTCATTTTCTATTCTATGGTAGTGTACATCCATCTCATGTTTCAAAATATTTTTGAGTTGTAAGTGTAGATCTAGCCCATCTGCAGTACCCTCCTTATTTTTTGAACCTTTTATGAGATCTCTCTGCTTTTATTGATGGTGTCATATGTGGATAAATGAGTCTGATTCAGTGCATCAAAGGGTGTCCCCCCTTAGGTCTAGCAGAACCTGAAGTGTAGGAGGATCATTAGGATCCTACGTTATGTTGTCCAAACCTTGAAGTGTTTCATTGATTGAGATTGGCTTTCTCATAGATTGATTTGCAGGTGAACTTGGGTTAATCAGATTTGGTGAACAACAAAAATAGCGACTCTGTTGGGGAAGTGTTGTAATAATTCATGTTGAATCGAATCCCAGAGTTGTGCCAAAATTTATTTAGGGAAGAGTCTTAGAAGTATACAAATCTGAAAGTCATTTTCAGATTTGAAAGTGTGTCCTGGAAATTTTGTTGCTAAGAAATTTGAAAATATTAGGTGACTCTGCTGTGTGTGGTGAGACACAGAAATCTAAAAGTGTTTCAGAGTGAAGATCAGTGGTTTAAATTTTATTCCTCTTAAGGGAGGTGGCGACTCTGTAAGAATGAACCTGAGATTTGGAGGAGTTCTTCAAAATCTTCAGTCAGAAGTGAAGTGAATAGTAGCAACAATTGTTTTTACCAGGTATTCCTCAAAGTATTTATGAAATTATATGTTCCTTATAAGGTGAAGCAATCACCATTGAAAGGAAAAGAAATTTGTACTTTACATACTTCATGTTTAAAAAAAAAAATCAGTTAAGTGATGGGAGAAGTGTGTATGGTTGTGAAAAATTATGATTGCATATGTTTTGAAAAGAATTTATGAAACAGTAATATGCATGGTCATGATAATGGTTCAGTAGATGTTATAAAATTGATGGATCTAGATGTAGTTCCTAGATCTAAAAATTCTTTGTTAAATCTGAAAGAAAGTGATAGAGAGATTGCAATATGTCTTCAAGAGATCCAAGATAAATTTGTCTGGTTTTTAAGAAGAAAAGTAGGGAAAAGAAAAGAAGAGTCATCATATGTTTTCTATGAAAGATTTATAGCTGTATTGAATGAGCTTTCAGCTGATGCTAGACACCACGAGTCTATTTGGATCGAGTTATTTTTAGAGCTTGATGAGCCTGACTTAGTTAATTGGTCTAAAACCTTGAGAGAAGAAAGTGTTGCATGTATCAAAGAATGGATAGATGAGATTGAGCTAAATAAATCTGAAAATGCAGATAATATTGAGTATACTGATGCTGATAGTGAAATTGGTGAATACCAAAGTAATGGAGATGAATTTGTGAGTAGGGATATCTCCTATGGTTTTGAAAATGATTCTTATGATCAGCATGACAGTACAAAATTTTGTTCTCAGTATGAGGAGGATGAAAATATAAATTGTTGTTCTAGTGTGTATGATTGTAACTCTTTAGAGTTTTCAGATTTGAATAGTATGGATGATAGTATTGTTAAGTTCAATCCACAAAATATTTGCAATCAAAGTTATGAAAATATGTTGCAACATATAGCAACACTTTATGAGCAGCATGATAAAGGCTATGATGTAGATGCGAGTTGTTGTAATAAAATAAATGTGCATAGAGACATGAGCACTGCTAATTTAATACCTTTATCAGATTGGGACAATGTTTACAACTCAGAGGATGAAGCAAAGGAAAATGTAAATGAAGAAGGTTCACTAAGTAGTGAACAAATTTCAGAACTCTTAGCTGCTAATTTTTAGAGGTATGCATCCAAAAATGTGCCCAATCTCTCACACCCAACCAGTACATGTTATGATACTGATGATGTTTTTGAGGGTGTGAAGTATGATACATATGTTGTTGATTCTTTCCCTATTTTTGGTTTGAGTGATGGACAAGATGAAAATGTATATACGGTTGATAGGTGTAAAGATGTAGATTCATATGTTGATATGAACTCAAAATTTAATATGCATTGTATGGATCTTGCTTTTAAAAGGCATGACAGATTTGAAGTAGTTTTCTCAGATTTGCAAGTGGGAAACGAACCATTGACAAGCGATGATCATGTGTTTTTACTTGTGCAAAGTGCTGATAGAAATTGTGATCAACAAGATGAGGTGCAGTTAGTTTATGAGGAAGTATTCCTCTCTAGTTTGCAAGCCATCATTATGGAAGAGTGTTCATCATTTGAGCAAACTAGAAATAGAGATGTGCCTGATGTTCTCACCTTTTGTAATGAGTTGGATTACTTTTCTTTTTAACCGAGAAGTAATGGTGAAGAGTATGGCACTCTTATGTCACCTAGTGACCAGCCCTTTCAACATTTGTTTGGTTTTCAAAGATTCTATGATTATGAACATGTTGATGATCATGTTTTATGTGAGCAGCTGATTATAAGTGGCAATGTTTCTGATCAGGCAGATGTAAATGATGATTTCAGCTTACCTTTGATTTGTGGAAATGAAAATCATGTGTTTGATAGAGGTAAGAATTGATTTCAGTTTTGATGGCCTGGGGCCATTTATAAGTTGTACATTTTGTACAGTTGCTTTGTTTCAGTTGTGTGGTTTTCAATAAAGTGCCCTGCTATTTGGGTAGAATAAGGAACCTTTGTATTTGAGAAGAGAAGAGAAGTGTTTCCCATTTTTGGATGGTCTGCTCTACCATAGATTCTAAATTCTTGTGTTGATCTTGCAATCAACCATCCCTAGTCAGAGCCATTGTTGGGAATCATTAATATTGAGTCAAGTTTTGAGGCCCATTTCAAAATTTTTGCTATTCGCATTTTCAGAAAGGCACCTAATCTCATTCAGGTGGCCTAGTTAGAGAGAGGGTAAAATGGAGCCAGTTGATTTTCAAAGGGTAAGGATTTGGAAACTTGTTGTACACTATTCATTTAGCTTATGCAGTGTGTTACAACTTTTAGAATTCAGTTTGGATCAATTTATCTAGTACCCATTTCAAAGGGTGAGCTGAAAGTGCATGTTAGGTGCAAATGCAGATTTTATTGAGTAGCCTACTTTGAGCGCCTATAACTTTTTCCCTCTTGATCGTCATGGTGAAATTCAAAGTGCACTGAATTCTATACATAAAAGTGTGCCTCCGTGCAAAATTTCAAGTCTTCATGAATCCATTTGTTCAGTTTGGCAAGCTCTATCAGTTTGCAGTTTGTGTGGTTTGACAAGTCCCTGTTTCGGGACCTAGTCCAAGCCCTATTTTACATAAGTGTAAAAGTTTCCTCGGTGAGTGTCATATCAAAATGTTTTTCGGGCTACTGCTGGTATAAAAGACAAGTTATGTTTTAAATTTCAAGCTCCTGCCAATCCATTTGATCAATTTTCAAAAGGGTTTCTTGAGCCACCTTATTCAGTGTTCTGTACTTTCATTGTCGCATTAGTTAAAGTAGCTATTTTGATGAGCACACTATTTGTACCCAGTCAACCTTTTGGTTGAATTGAGAATTCTAAGTTTTGATATGTACTTCAAGGTACCTATGCCTCAGATTTGAGGGTCTACGGAGATCGTTTGATATTTTTAAGAAAGACATCATGAGTTGCCTGCGCATTGACTTCATCAGGTCCGCAGTGTCGACAAAGCCAGTTGGTCATCTTTGACCATTAATATTTCTTCACTCGGGATTAATCTTGAGAAACCACTTGGTAGATTTCATTTTTGTATATTAGAGTACACGCCTGTCAGATTGTGAAGTCCAGAAAGGTGTTTTAACCAATTTGAAAATTACGTCTTTGCGATTAACTGCGAAAATGTGGCGCAGGCGCCTGAAAGTTGTAAAACTCAGTTTAAGGATTCGAAAATGGTGTCAATCGATTCCAGAGGTATGTTTAAGGTTCCTGAAGCATTTCAAAGGTCAGTTGCATGAAAACACATTTTTTTTTAGTCGGACACACTTTTGGGCCTGACCTGGCTCATGCCCGTGCATTAATTTTTTATGGCGAAAATGTTCTTAGTACATGACTTCATGATGCATAAATATATGGGATTGCATAGTAATGTTACTATAAATTCTTGTTGAATATTCTAGTCCTGTTATGGAAGAGGAAGAGATTGACATGGTCAATGAGACAATTCCCAATATGGAAAAGATTATAATTTTGGAGAATAGAGAAGTCCTTTTATACTTTGGCAATAGACAACTTTCAGAATCAAACTTATGCATTGGCAATTAAAAAAGGAAAAGCATAGATCGTCTAATTACTAGCAACAATCAATCTTCAATTCCTGTTGTGCGTGAGTTGGAGCGTGGCCATCAAGATTTCAAGTAAATTCAAATTTGACAATTGTATTGTCAAATTCTCCTTCAGCAACAGAGATTGACATGAAACCTCAACCAAATGCATGAAGCCAAATCCTCCCTGCTGTGGTGCCAAGTTTGGAAAGGTTTTTAATCAAGCTTCAAAACAAATTCAATTGGCAAATGCCAAAGCCAAATCCTCCCATGTACATGGTGAATAGATTACATTTTATGGTTTCAACAAATTTCAATTGGCAAGTGTAAAGCCAGATTCCACAACCTTTCCAGCCTCCTCCCTGCGTGAATTTTAGTTTTGAACAGACTTTATAATCTTCCAGCAAATGTGTGTGGCAACCATGTTTGAAAGGGGACGCATTTCAACTTTATCCTATGACATCAAGCCAATGTTCTTCTTGTGTGTGTGGTGTTGGGAGGCCACATTAAACTCCGACATCCTCCCTTTGCGTGGCTGGTATGAAACCCATTGAAATTTCCAAGCAATGCAATAGCAGGTGCATAGCCTGCGTGATATGTGGAGGGGAAAGGTTTAAAAGAAACCTTCAAATGCAAATTGGCAGCCACTCCCTCCTACGTGGCATGTAAAAATTCAGAAACTTTTAGGTAAATATAAGTAGCAGGCTTTAGCTTCTGGAAAGGGCATGTTTTAGACTCAAACAAATGATATTGGCAAGTGTAAGACAAACTTCACAACCTTTGCCAGTCCTCCTTGTTGTGCATGGAAATAGGGAAGGTTTTTTATTGAAAATTTTAGCAATTGCAATCCCCATGCATGGTGTTTTGAAGAAGGCAACAAAAGGTTTCAATGCAAATGACAAAAAACGCCATTAAAACTCTCAGGAAAGCTTCATAAATGCATTACCAGGCAAAATCCTTAGTCCCACATTAGCTGGGTGGGGGTCATTTTTGATGTTTAAATGCAAAGCTCCACACTAGTATAATGTCAAAACTCAAAGGCTTTTGACAGATGGTTCCAGTTGGGCACCGAGGTGGACCCCACACATGTGGGCACATTTCTCGAGGTGAATAAGGAGGCCACGTGGAGACTAGGTGGACCCCACCCACGTGGGCACGGATCCTGAGGTAGGAAAATTTTGCAATGAAAGGGTGACTTAACTGGTGAGAAAGTTTGATGCAGATTGATAATGCGCGTTGTTTCACAAAGTGAAGGTGCTCGCCCGTTAACCATCACGAAGCAGCGAAAGGGTTAAAGATCGCGCAGGTTCATCAAGATCCGATGACCAGTGTGGTTTTGCAAGCTGAAGATGCACGCCTATTACCCTTCGCGAAATGGCGAAAGGTGACGTGGCAGGGCCAAGTGGTGGTCCAGCTCGCGGGTCCCGATGATATGGCGATGATGTGCTGATGACATGGTAGACAGGTGGTGGTGACAAAGCAGATGATGTGGCGAATCAGTGAAGTGGTGCCTAGTGGAATCCATCAACGAATCACAAGCTGCCACGTGGCAGGGCGTCAGGCCAAAAAATGGATTGAAAAATCAAAATTAAATATAGTGCAGACTATAATGTAAAATGCAAAAATTTAAATGATGGTCTGCATTCCAAGTTTAATTCGCCTGAGAGGTTATTTTTGCCCGAAATAGCAAGTATTATATATCACCAGAAAGCTCTCGGAATGATGAATGCAGTTATGAAGTTTGTTTGAACAAAAATCAAATATTTCGAGAGAAGTTTCCATGGGAAGGAAATAAAATTCAATTAGGGAAAGAAGACACATGGCATGTTCTGATGAAATCTGATCTTTTTCCCTCGCCTTCATATTCCTATTTCTTCTCAATGGTAAGGTTCCAGTTTTTGAGAGATTTTCTCCAAGGGAGAAATCCAAAATTGCAAGTTCTAGTGATGACATTTTTTAATTTTTTGCAAATGATAGTGTGTTTCTTTTGAGTTTTCAATGTTGTCTTTGTTGTAGGTTTTGTTTCAATTTGCAGGTTTACACATATGCAAGGCATGTGTGAATTTCGACAAAATTGTCTCTAAGATACCTTTTGAATTTATACAATTTAATTTTATCAAGGGTAATTTGGATTTGTCTCTTTCAGTCTTCTCTGAGTGTGTAATGTTTGTCTTTTGGGTATTCTTCAAGGAAGGATTTAAAATCCTGAAACCCAGCATTAATGATTTTGAGTGTGTGTACTGGATATATATATGAGTATGATTTTGTGATAGAGCAGAGGATTGTATTAATGTAAGGAATTGATACATGAGAATTTAATTTGGAAAGTAACTTGTAATTAATATCTCTCTTCCAGTCTTATGCATGACTCTGTGGCCAGGATTAGGCACTGGTCTTTTACAATGTTGAAGGATTGTCAGAACATCATTTTAAAATCCAAAATCATAATATCTTTCATTTTCTATTCTATGGTAGTGTACATCCATCACATGTTTCAAAACATTGTTGAGTTGTAAGTGTAGATCTAGCCCATCTGCAGTACCCTCCTTGTTTTTTGAACCTTTTATGAGATCTCTCTGCTTTTATTGATGTTGTCATATGTGGGTAAATGAGTCTGATTCAATGCATCAAAGGGTGTCCCCCCTAGGTCTAGTAGAACTTGAAGTGTAGGAGGATCATTAGGATCCTATGTTATGTTGTCCAAGCCGTGAAGTGTTTCATTGATTGAGATTGGCTTTCTCATAGATTGATTTGCAGGTGAACTTGGGTTAATTAGATTTGGTGAACAACAGGCTCCAAAGAAAAATGCCCGTCCTCTACCTACAATGCATTCCAATCTAAAATTTGGGTCACATAAAAAACATATGATCTCAAAACTGATACATGAAATACATCATGGATGTGTGACAAGCTAGGTGGCAAGGCAAGGAGATAAGCCACACAACCAATCCTCTTCAAAATCTTAAAAGGTCCAACAAAATGAGGTTCCAACTTAGAGCCTTTTCCATAACGGATAAGACTCTTTCATGGACAAACCCTCAAAAATTCCTTGTCACCCACTGAAAGTTGTCGATCAACATGATGAGCATCTGCATATTTCTTCTGCCTATCTTGTGTAGCCATCAAATGCTCATGAATACGTGTCATCTGCTACTCCATATTGTGCAATAGCTCTGAGGCAAGAAGCACTCTATCCTCTAAATGATCCCAACTCAAAGGTGTATGCCATGGTCAACCATACAAAGCTTGAAAAGGAGACATACTAATAGAGATATGATAGCCATTATTATAGGAAAAATCCATGAAATAGAGATAATACTCCCATCAAGATTGTTGATCCATAACATACATTTGCAACATATCCTCTAAAACCTAAATAATTGTCTCAGTCTAACCATTGTCTCGAGATGATATGCTGAACTGAAGTTCAACTGGGCACCTAAATCATGTTGAAGAGAGGTCCACAATGCTGAAGTGAACATTGGATCATGATTTGATATAATTCATTGAGGAATACAATGCAATCTCATTATATCCTCCATAAAAACGTGTTCTACTATCACCGTTGTGTATGAATATTTGATCGGAGAGAAGTGTGCCACCTTAGTCAACTAATCAATGGTGACCATAATAGAATCATGATGATGAGAAGACATATGCAATCCAATAATGAAATCCATCAATATGATATCCCATTTCCAATCTGAAATCAAGTTTGACTGCAACAACCCTATTGGATGTTGATGCTCTTCCTTCACTCACTGACACTCCAATAAACATGACACCAAATCTTTTGTATCTCACCTCATACTAGCCCAATGATACAATTGATGAAGATATGCATGCATCTTCTTGACACTTGGATGTGCCTCCAACAAGATCAAAGTACAGAGTTTGTCTAAAGGTGGAATATAAATACATCCCAAATGATGAAGAAGACCATCTGACTCCAATGAATAGACTACAAATCTCCCCTCAAGTGCTCTACTTGAAGTAATCTTCACACTGACCTCATGATACCAAGCATCCAAAGCAAGCACACTAAGAATCTAACTCCTCAAATCCACGCTAAGTCATAACTGAAATCTCATGCCTCCTGTGACTCAAATCATTTGCCACAACATTCTCCTTACCTTGAATATACTTCACCCCAAAATCATACTCACATAAGAACTCCATCCAACGTTGTTGCCTAACATTTAGATTCCACTGCATGAAAATGTATTGTAGACTGCGATGATCACTATGCAACTCGGACCGATGCCCAAGAAGAAAATTCCTCCATCCCACCAAAGCATGCACAACTATCGCCAACTCTAAGGCAAGAATATACAATAATATTTAATTAACTTACCCCCAATATACTCATCCAATAGTAAAATAGGGTAGATAAAATAAATAAATAATTAATAACCCAAGGGGATAAAAAATAGAATAATAATATAATCAACCAATTAGTTAAATAAACCAAGACACGATAAAATATAAAGGTCCAACAACATAATTAATCATAGAGCCCAAATAAACATTAAAGCCACAACCATATAACTAATAAATAATCCTTAATAAATAAAAATAATATAAATCATTAATAAATAATAACTCCAATAATAACCTCACATTAATATTAAATATTAATGCCAACCATTAAGTTTATTATTATCGTAACTATATAAACCAATTAATTTATTAATAATTTAATCGACCAATAATCACAACTCCTCAAGAAACCTGATACAAGGTAACATAAATACCACAAGACAACTCTAACCACAATACCATGACTGATAGGATACCAACCTAAACGTAGAGTGTAGAGTGAGATTTCATGTCACCTCCAATTAACTTGCCATTGGGATGAAGACACGCTCTACCTATGAATCCAGGTGGAGTCGATGTCTGACACTTGCAAACTTGTCACCACCAATACACCTATGACAACATATATAATAGCATATATCATGAAATAAACAGACAAGTGAAAGGGAATGACAACATCATATCATGCTCATAAATGAGTGGTATGACATTGTCCCTAACACAACCACAGTAGAAGACAATCACAACAACTAAGCACTACCATAAGCATCATATCAATTATAACAATCAGGTGAGCTTAACACATAATATCATACCATCAAATCACCATAAGCAAATATAAAAATCGCATATAAGATAAGTGCATGTAGATCACTAAATATGAGTCCATCATAATAATAATCCATTAATATCATCATCTATATGAAACCATAATGTCAACTGCAAATATGATAAGTCCACTATCAATAATAAAGTATCCAAGTCATAGATAAAATCCATAAGCATCGTCATAAAGTTGTCTAAGCTATATCAATATAGTCTATCAATGCACAAAAGGGAAAAATGAATTAGGGAGGGGTACTACATCCTCCCCACCTTTTCCTATGATTACTCCTGAAAGCCTAAAAACAAGTAGGGAAATAACTCTCTCATTTGCATTGCATCCTCCCAAGTTACCAAAGAATCATCATTTAGGCCCCATTGGACCCTTACCTACTCTATGTCGTGACACTTGAGGTTCATCCCTCGACACTAAAGAATGTGCATAGGATCTAAAGAAAGTTGTTTGTCCTCTACCTACAATGCATTCCAATCCAAAACATGGGTCACATCAGAAACATACAGTCTCAAAAGTGATACATGAAACAAATCATGGATGCATGACAAGTTGGGCAACGAGGAAAGGTGATAAGCTACAAGACCAACCTGTTGACATTCTACACTTAGATGAGAATAGTTGATGTTGTCACTGATGGCAACGAACTAGTAATATGGTTCACAACATACACCGGCAACAAACATCATCTACCGACACCAACAGGCACAACAAGATTATTTACATCGGCACCTAGTCTACACCGACAAAAGATCTTATCGGCACCACAACCGACATGGAAATTATATTGTTTTGTATTGTAATTATATTGTACAACCGACATGATGTATTGTAAAGACTCATATATGTATGAGATCTTATAGGTCATTTAGAAAGTGACATAGGTATGTAAAAAGTATGTTAGGTATGCAAAATATGTATTAGTGATTAATGCAAGTGGATTATGAGAGCGAATATCTGTATATGCATTTTGATGTAATAATTTTGATGAGTGAATAAAAGAAGAGCAGAGCAAAGAAAGGTTTATGGAAGAGGTATTTGGTAGAGCTTAAACCGGTACTGAATCAATGTAGTATCCCTACCCTAATCAGATTCTAATTTTGGTTTGACCTTGGTTAGTTATCATGTTATAATGTTATAGTCAAATGTTTTGATGATTATGCATACCAGTTAATATGGTTTTCGCATCAATTTGTATGTAAGCTTATTTGTTCTCCTGATTCGTGTTATTAATCTCAGGCTAACACTTTTATTATATATGTATGATTCTTGGTTGCAGGAGATTGCAGGTACAGTACCACATGGGTGTGAGGTTCGTCCCCACCTGAATTCGCAGGTTTGAGTGTTCCTCATTGGCCCTTAGAAATTGGATTAGTTGGTCATGAGACCTTCATTTGACCTTAGTCATTCTCATGTGAGCGTCGTCAGTCATCGTCGGTATTCCCTTTGGGTGGGTGTGCAAGTCGTCTGTCTACTTGGCTTTCTTGGGTTGCGTGATTTTGTGTGTGGTTAAATTGAGTAATTAATCCTTAATGTTTAAATTGATTTAATGTATGTTTAGGCATTAGAAATTAGGGGACTTAATTAAATAGGTTCCCTTATGCGATTAATCATTAATTAGAATTGCTCAATCCAAATTGGCAGCAAGTTTGATTAAATGGTTAATTTTAAAGTGATTAATTTATTTTGTTTATGCTTTTGGAAGGGAAAGATTTAAATTTATTTGAAATAGAATTAATTTAATCTCTTTTCCCTTTTAAAAAAAAGAAAGGTTGATTTTAATTATTTAAAGAAAATCACTACTCACCCACGGTCCTTTTGCTAGGCCAGCTAATCAAAGAAGGGGTGCCTTTCCTGGGGCAAAAAGAGTAAGTATGCCCATGCCTACCTTGGTAAGGATAGATCGTAGGAGAGAGACTACTATCAAATTAAGTTAATATATATTTGATAAAGTGTGAAAGATTAATTTGGGGATTTTATTTTAATTAAAAATATTTTACCCTCATTATATTTTGGAATATAAAGGTTAATTTTGTTAAAATGGAGAATATTAGAAATTAAATGAGGAAGAGGCATTTTGATTTTTCTAAATTAGAAATAAATTGTGTAAAAGTATTTTTATTTGAGAAATGAGATTGTTGGTCAAAAAAAAAACTGCGCATTTAACCTAGGGTTGGAAAAATATTTTGGGGGGAATGATTTTTGGAAAAAGATGGCCAGGAGATTTTTGGGGGGAAATTTTGGAGGCCAGATTTGGGGGAAGATTAGAGCTGGATCTTGGAGGTTGGGCTCTTCAACAAAACTCTTCCAAGATTGCGTATGGAGATAGGATTTTTATTTATCTCCTTGGTTGCCAAAGAATCTTACTATTTGGATTTGAAATAATTGTTCTTGTTGTTAAAAAAAAAATCTTGCAAATTAATCCTCGATTTAATTTGGATTTGGGATTTAAAACTACGCATTTTGCTTGAAAAATATTGATTATTGTGTTGGCTATTCACAATAAATTTGCTAATTAGTAAACCATGGAGATTCAAAAATAAAATGAAATTATTTCAGTCTCTGTGTGAGACTGCGAAAAATATACAGATTGGAGTTTTATTTCTTTTTGTGTTAAAAAATAAATAAATAAATAAAATTTTAAAAAATAAATAAGGAAAGATTAAATTTTTTTTTATCGTTTGTGGATTAGGGATTGGAGGGCGGAGGAGCCAAGGCTCAACTTGCGCCCCTCCTCTCCACAGATCCGCAGTCGGGAGGTCTGTGACCACACTAGTGGCCGCAGAGCTCTGTGACCACAGTGTGGCCGTAGAGACCTGCGACCCCACTGTGGCCGCATAGACCCCTACGTCCACAGTGTGGAGGCAGAGGGTCTGCGTCCATGTTGGTGGCCGCAGAGACCCCTGCTCCATAGTGTGGAGGCTAAGGGTTTGCGTCCACCGTGGTGGCCGCAGCCTCAACGGCTAGGGCACGACCGTCCCCACTCCTGTGGATGGGAGGTGGGCCCACGACTGCCCTCATTTAGTTTATTTTGTTTTTATGTTATTTTTTTATTTATTTAAATTTTAAAATAATAATAATAATAATAGGTTTTAAAGATAGTTTTAGTTTTAAAATGTTTTATTAATAATAATTTTTAATTAATATAGTTTATTAATAATATATTAATTTTTAATTACTAATTAATGTATAATATATATTTATATATTAATAGTAGTGATTAATAAATTAATGTGGATTATTAATCATATATTAATTGCTTGTTTTAATAAATGTATATATTTTTTAATATATATTAATTTCGGCTGAACTATGGATTTATTAATGTAGGGTATATATATACTAAGTAATGTCCTTAACTAGTATATTGTATTAATACATGCTTGGGGACTTTATTTCAATGGGAAATGATTATCTAGTTTAGGTTTCCTTAAATGCATATTTCAGTTTTCAGGAAAATATATCATTGATGGCAACCAACTGGTAATATGGTTCACAACATACACCGACAACAAACATCATCTACCGGCACCGGTAGACATAACAAGATTATTTACACCAGCATGCAATCTACACTGACAGAAGATCTTACTGACACCCCAGCCAGCATGGAAATTATATTGTTTTGTATTGTAATTATATTGTACAATCGACATGATATATTGTAAAGACTCATATATGTATGAGATCTTATAGGTCATTTAGAAAGTGACATAGGTATGTAAAGAGTATATTAGGTATGCGAAATATGTATAGGTGATTAATGCAAGTGGATTATGAGAGCGAATATCTGTATATAAATTTTGATGTAATAATTTTGATGAGCGAATAAAAGCAGAGCAGAGTGAAGAAATTTTTATGGCAGAGGTATTTGACAAAGCTTAAACCAGTATTGAATCAAGCATTGTAGATTCTATTTTGAGCACTACATTGTCATTGGATTTAATCATCTAATTTTGTAGTTAGTGTGACTCCTTTTGTGATTGAGCAGTGAGCTCTAGGTTGTTGGCCTTCCTGCATGTGCAGGCTCCTATTGTATTAGTAATATTTATTCATATTGGCCAGTGAGTAAAAACTGTGGGTCACAAATCCCATCGAGGTTTTTCCCCTACCGGGTTTCCTCACCAAAATGTCTTGTGTTATGGCGTGCATTGATGATGTCTCTCTTATTTCTCTTTATTTCTTTATTGCTTGTTTATGGGTACATTAATTTGGTTTGTAAAGTTGCAAACATGTTTAAATATTTCATATATCGGTTAGACACTCATTCACCCCCCTTCTCAGTGTCTTTGGGACTGATCAAGTATCTAACACAACCCTCTCTAAAATATACAAAGGTCCAACAAAATGAGGTGCCAACTTAGAGCTTTTTCCATAATGGAAAGGACTCCTTCACAGATGAACCCTCAAAAACACCTTGTCATCCACTGAAAGTTGTCGATCAACACGATGAGGATCCACATATTTCTTCTTCTTGTTCTACATAGCCATTAAATGCTCATGAATACGTGTCACCTACTACTCCATATCCTGCAACATCTTTGAGCCAAGAAGCACTCTATCCTCTAAATGATCCCAACTCAAAGGCAGACAACATGGTCGACAATACAAAGCTTGAAAAGGAGAAATACTAATAGAGCTATGATAGTCATTATTATAGGAAAACTCCACCAAATAGAGATAATCCTCCCTTCAAGACTTCTGATCCATAACATGCATCCACAACATATCCTCTAAAACCTAATTAACCCTCTTAGTCTAACCATCTAGCTTAGGATGATATGTTGAAGTAAAGTTCAACTGGGCACCTAAATCATGCTGAAGAGAGGTCTATAATGTTGAAGTGAACACTGGATCATGATCTGATATGATTCATCGAGGAATACCATGCAACCTTACTATAGCCTCCATGAAAACTCATGCTATTATCGCAGTTGTATATGAAGATCTGATCGAAGAGAAGTCTGCCACCTTAGTCAACCGATCAATGGTGACCATATTAGCATCAGGATGACGAGAAGACATAGGCAAATCCAACAATGAAATCCATTGATATGATATCCCTTTCCAATCCAAAATCAAGTTCGACTGCAACAACCTTGCTGGATGTTGGTGCTCTCTGCCTTCACTCACTGACACTCCAAGCAACATGACACAAAATCTGATATGTCTTACTTCATATCGACCCAATGATACAACTGACAAAGATCTACCTACATTTTTTTGATACCTCGGTGTGCTGAGAAATGTGCACGATGTGCATTCGACAAGATCAAAGTACAAAGTCCATCTGAAGGTGGAACATAAATACGTCCCAAATGATGAAGAAGACCATTTGACTCCAATGAATAGCCTACAAATATCCCCTCAAATTCTCTATCTGAAGCAATCTCTGCACTAACCTCCTAATACCAAGCATCCAAAAGATGCGCACTAATAATCTGACTCCTCAAATCCACGCTGAGAGTCATGACTGAAATCTCATGCCTCTGATGACTCAAAGCATCTGCCACAACATTCTCCTTACCCTGAATATACTTCACCTCAAACTGATATGAATACACAACGTACGTTCAAATTGGCATACAACTTTATTCTCATGAAGACACTGCAACACCTACCTCATATGCTCCTCATGGTCCTCCATCGATCTCGAATGCACCAACATATCATCAAGGAACAAAAGCATGAATCTATCAAGATAAGTCCCCAAAAATCCATTCATTAAACTCATGAACACTGAGGGCACATTGGTAAGCCCAAAAGGTACCATTGTGAACTCATAATGACCATATCGAGTGTGAAATATTGTCCGATGAATATCCGCCTCATGAATCCTCAACTGGTGATACCTTGACTTAAGATATATCTTAGAGAAGACCTTAGAATCCTTAATATGATCAAAGAGGTCATCAATCCTCCACAAATGATAACTATTCTTCACCGTCCCCTTATTTAGCTATCAATAATCTATGCACACAAGAAGAGATCCATCCTTCTTCTTAACAAATAACATAGGTGCTCCCCATGGGGAAACACTAGGATGAATGAACCCCTTAGGTAGTAACTCATCCAACTGCAACCTCAACTTACTCAACTCCCGAGTGGTCATCCGATAAGGAGCCTTAGATATAGGCTTTTCTCCAAGAACAAGGTCTATCCAAAAATCAATTTCACGCTTAGTCGACATACCTAGAATTTCATCAAGAAATACATCTGAAAAACTCCTAAAGAATAGGATGATGACAAAGGATATCATCACAACTCTCACTTACATCCAAATCATTCACCCTCACAACAAACAATTGACAACCTTGGCGCACACAACACTTCAACTACATAGTGGAAATCATACGAAGAGAAATAGGTTTCTGCACACCTAATATCTCCACATTCTTACCACCATCATCCAAACACTACACCCTGTTGCCACGACAATCAATCTTAGCCTAATGAGATTCAAGACAATCCATGCCTAACACAACTCCATAGGACCCCAAAGGAAGAACACAAAGGTCCAATGAGGTGGAACATACTCCCAAATCCAATACACAACTATGCACAAGGGAATCCACTACCACTTTAGACTCTGAAGCTAGCTCAACCTGTCACCTATTGTCTTGCTTTGCCACAACAAGTCTGTATCACTCTACTAAAGATTGAGATATAAAAGAATCTGAAGCACCAGAATCAAATAATACTAAGCAAGAAATACCACCTATCTCACCTAGAGCCTCAATGATTGTACCTTGATTCTCAACCTGATGATTATCAACTACCGCAAATACATGATGAGATCTCCCTGCATCACCTACTATAGGCTCCAAAGTAGCTAGTGTTGGCATTTTTTATGATTATGTTGTGATTCTCATTGATGGACACACACTTACATTGAGATCATTTTTGTATGTATTAATTAAAGCTCAACCGGTACATGTTCCAACCGGTATGATGCATTATACTCCTTAGACTATTGGTGTTTTACAGAAGTGATTACCAATCTGAAGCGGTATGTTAACCCCAAGCGATTCGAGGATCTCAAGTGGTACGAAGGATCAAAGTGGCAGAACACATATTTCCCAGTCTTTATTTTGTCAAACCGGCAACCGACATTTTGCTTGAATCGGTATTTTGTATAAACCAGTAATACTCTATGATGAGTTACCATCCACCGATTGTTTGACAGTGCTGACACTTTAACAGTGCTTTTTGTGTCATGTTACAGAATATGACTAGATGCATTGAACCTAGGAAATTTTAATGTAATCCTATTGGACCGACATGAAATCAGATTCCTTTATAAGGACATCATGTCTAGGGATTTAGGTTGTTGTTGTTGTTGCTGTTGATGTTGTTGCTAGTGTTTAAGGTGGTTGAGGAGTTAGAGAGTATGCATGTGTAGAAGACTGAAGTAATGCTGGAATGCATTAGGAACGAGCTATCAAGGATCTAACCAAGCAATCTATGCTATTTTCTAGATCACTCACTTATTGATTACTCACATCTTCGACAAGTCTGTAGCCCTTAACCGGGTAGGCCCAAAAGACTTTTGTAAATCCTATAACAAGGTGGTTCACATCTGTGGATCTAACATCCTCTAGCAAGGTAGTCTTTAATCAGACTTATCTCCTAACAGAGATTGAGATTCCTAACATGATCTATTCTGGTAAAGAACATTGTATGACCTTAACCGGTCTGACCTTAACTGGTCTAGTTCCTATTCCACAGATAGTTACTTGTGAGTTCCATCTCACCGTGGTTTTTCCCATTTGGATTTCCATGTCAAAATCTCTTGTGTTATGGTGTTTGTGCTTCTATGGGTGAATGCATTATTTTCTATTTGGTTTGCATGTGTGCTAACTGGTTTGTTTGCTAAATTACTTTACCGGTTTACTGTTAGTCTTGCAAAGTGTTCAAGTACAAAGATTTTTGGCATACTAATTCACCCCCCCCTCTTAGTATTCATCAATTGGTATCAGAGCCTACCTTTCTATAAGTTTAACCACTTGGAAAGAGATATGGGGGAATACACATTGAGGGAACTTACTCATCGACTCACTCAGTCTAAGCAAGCCTATGATGATCTTATGGTCAAATACAAGGCATCTCAAGCAAAAAGGAGAGAACATACTGAAAATTTGATGGAGCTATCTGAAAATAGTTCTTTTGATGAAGCGGACATGGAAACCCTGATTCAAGAAGTAGAAAAGCTGAATGAATCCAATTCCAACCTAAGAAAAGAATTGGAAGGACTAACTATTCGAATGTGTCAAGAGCTTGAGAACCAGAGGAAAGCTGAAGATCTGGTCAAAGACAAAGATCATGAAAACTCCAAGTTGAAGCAAGAGATCAGTGCCCTAACTGCTCAACTCCATGCGAGCAAAGTGGAAAAGGAAGACATGCAAGGAGAACTAAATAGTGCTATCTCTGAGAATGAAAACCTGATGAAAACAAATGCTGCTATTTCCAAAGAACTCTCTGAGTCAAAGGAAATACTTGCTAAGTTCAACAAGAGTACTGTCAAGCTAGAGAAAAAGCTTGAATCTGCCAAACCTGTCAAGGATACTGATGGACTTGGTTATTATGGTCATGAGGAAGGTGGGACCTCTAGTACAAATGCTAGAACATCAAAGAATCAACCGACATCAAAGGATAAAGGTAAGCAAAAATTTAAACTTGTTTTCTTTAACTGTCTTAAAGAAGGACATACTACCAATGTGTGTAGGAGTAAGGCTTACAATAATTTTCCTTACTTTCTAAATGATAAGCCTAGATCCTATAAATTCAATGGTAGCTGTTATGCATGCAACAAGTTTGGGCATAGAGCATCTGAATGCAGGTCTGTTATGAACAACACTGGAAGATATCCTCAGAGGACCCAAGGAGTTGGTCCTGAACCTTTTGTGAACCGGAATCACAACTGGTTTAATGCCTTCAATCATCAGTCAAGAAATGGTGGCTATCAAGAGGCAACCAGATGGAGAGCAAACTATTTGATTTGTCATAATCATGGTCACACTGCTGCAACATGCAGGAGGAAGAATGACAACATGAATAATGGACCTTGGAGAGCACCTGGAATGGTCTACTATCATTGCAACAAATCGGATCACATTGCCAGATTCTGTAAATCAAGAAAGAACATATCTGATGATATACCGGTTACTCCGGAAGCAAAGATTGATATTGACACTGTTCAAGCGGGTATGAACAAAACCTAGAAGAAGAAACCAACGGTGTTACAAGAAGAACCGGTTTCTACACCTAGTGTGGAAATATCAAAACCGACAAACTAAGCATTAGAAAAGCTTAGGGGGAGAAAATGGAAAAATGTTTCGAACCCCCGGTTTACATCGTTTAAAGACCTTAACCGATATATGATACCTATCATTTGGTGGAAGACCAGAAATGGTAAAAGGCAAATTAGGGTTTACGCCCTAATGGTGGAGCATTAATTGTGGTAGGTGAGAAATGTTTAAAAGGATTTTTCAAATCATTTCTCACTATCATCTTTTCGAAGCGAAGAAGGTTTTCGAGTGCAGAGCAACAAAAAAGTGATTTGTGTTGTGGTACAAAGAAATCTCGAAACCCTGAAGAGGATTTCACAAATGATCATATTAGAATCATTCTGAGCAGAGTTCATGGTGACAAGATGTACCTGGAGAGAACGCATGATATCACTCCACAAGCTATTCATGCCGTCACCAGTTTCTACAATATAGGAGAAATGTTAGCCCTAAGGAAGGTCAACAAGATGGAAATGTCCAAGCTCACTGGTTCAGTGAGCGACTCATGAGGAATGACTGTTAATTCCATCAAGGATGACCTCGTGAATTATGCATGCATGATGATTGGATACCGGACATTCTCAGCCAGCAGAATTAACTTTGTATCTGCTACAACGATAAATGCCGCTCACCGGATGATCAAGGAAGATGCATCATTTGGTCTCTGCATCGATATGCAAAGGCAATTCCTGTTGAATCTGAAATCAATCAAACAGGATAATACATTAAATTTCAAATTTGGTCAGCTACTGGTCAGATTATTCTTTTATTTCCAAGGATACTTCCCAGGAGTGGGAGACATTCAGTGGTCTGTGGACCAACCGGTTACCAAGCAGATCAATGAAAGTCTGCAAGCTGTCGGAACCGGTTACCCTAATGTTCTGAACAAGTACTTTGATGAGTTCAGAAGCAAGATGAGCCTAAGGATGAGGATATCCGGTGACATAGTCAAGAAGTATGAAGATGATATCTGCTTTATCATCAAAGTTGATCAATGCATAATGGAGGCTGTTGAGCCCAGACAGGAAGAAATGGAGCCTATGGGCTATGAGGTGATGTATGATATGCTGGACGAGTATCCTTATACCCTAATTACCTCACCCCTAGATCCCAAGGCAAAGAGAACCGTCACTTATCTGGAAAGGGTTGCACCGGTTGATCACCTGAAAAGAAAGGAAAGGTAGTGCCTTTGGCATCGGCACCGGTTACTGCAGCCAGTCCCAAAGTGACCAAGTGGTCACCTGCAAAGAAGAAGCCGGTAGCGACACCTGCCAAAGTGTTCGAGAGAAAGAGGAAGACAAGGAATGCCTCACCAGACTCAGAAGAAACTGTGTTTGAGGAAAAACCTAAGAAGACATGACAAGCAAAGAAAAAGACAAAGAATGAACTGGCATCTTCGGCACCAGTAAATATCGACATTTCTTCCTACAAACCTTTGACACATTGTTAAAGAGCTATCAAAAACATTAGGAGAAAAGTGTTGAACGATTTGATTGATTGTTTTGATGACTTTAATGATGATGAGAAGGAAGCAGTTGAAAAAGAAATCATTTAGTATTTATGTGTTAATGACCGGTCGCCTTTAGAAATTAGATCTGAGACACCGGATTCTTTGTATAATTCCTTAGACAATAAATGGCGCATTGCCATAGAGAAGGAATAGGAAATGAGAGAGAAAGTTTTTGCTGAACATTTTCCTAATGTATCAAATTCAGAACTATTTGAAGTAATGAATAAATACAAAGGCCTCATCTTCATGAGAAGAAGAAGACTCCCGTTACTAGAAGGAAAGGGTCAAGAAGTGCTCAAGAATACACACACTCTTGCTCTAGAAGCTCTTAAGATGCATAGAGTGGCTGAAGCCAACAGGAAGGCTGAGCAAGAACCAACAATAACTAAACTAGATGAAGTGTTTGACAATGAAGGAAACTCGGTTACTGAACCCATAGGCACTATTGATGTAGATGCTTTGGATGGAGAGGATGTTGCTCAGGGTACACCATTGGAAGCAACAGGATAGGAGAAGCAGGCAGAATAGGAAGTAAAGCAAAAGGAAACAGAGGACAAAAATGAGGAAGCAAAGAGGCAAGCGGAGAAGAAGAAGGATGAAGAGGAGAAGAAGAAGAAGGATGAAGAGGAGAAGAAGAAAAAGGAAGAGGACAAGAAGAAGAAGGAAGAAGATGAGGAGAAACAGAAATAGGAAGAAAAGAGAAAAGAAGAAGAGAAGAAAAGAAAGGAAGAGGAGAAGAGAAAGGAAGAGGAGAAGTGAAAGGAAGTAGAAAAGAAGAAGGAAGAGGAAGATAAGGCAGAGGAGATGAGGAAGGAAGTAGAGAAGAAGAAGGTAGAGGAGGATAAGGAAGAGGAAAAGAGAAGAGAAGATGCAAAGAAGGAAACAGAGGAGAACAGGGAAGGAGAAGCGGCTAAGAGCATGCAAATGGAGACACCTAAGGCAACCGGTAGTCAAGCCAAATCGGCTGACCTCACCAGTCCCATTGACCTCTAGTCTGCAAGTGAAATGGAGCTACTGTAGAGCATCAAGGTTGCTCAAGAACTCCTTGAAGTAATACGGAGGAAAAAGGAGCAAGATGTGATCCAAGCGGCGGTGGACACTCTTACCGGTTTGTTACCTGGCACAAACATCCCCAACATTGACTCATCATTGGCCCAATTGAAGCTCCTATGCAAAGTAGTGGATGATCAATTGCAGAGCTTAGAGGAGGTAGCAGAGGCAAATCCCAAGAAAAAGCATCAAAAGGCTCTCAACATTGCCCTGGTGAAGAAGCTTAATGAGCTCCAATCTGAACTGCAAAAAGAATAGAAGGATATAAGGAATGCTCTGGATGAGGGAAATCTTCTACTCAGTAAGATTTGCCAACCCCATCTATTTTGTGACGATGTGCTTGCACAAAAGAAAAAGCTTCAATCTGATTTGCAATTATATATGAGCACCTTCAAGCTGCCATATGACTCTTTTACAGCTTATGGGAAAACCGTTCACCGGTTTCATATCCAGTCTACTAAAATAGAGCATGAGATCAGTACCCGGTCACGAGATTTGCAGGAGCTATAACTGGTTCTACTCCCACATCTGCAAATACTTTAGAAGTGCTATCTTAATCTGGATGCCTTAACAGCGACATAGGAGATGAGCACAATAGATGCCATGGAAGAACAGGTTTCCCAGATGCAGACAGAGAAAGAAGTGGCAACCTCCCTACTTGAGTCCTGGTCGTTATCTATGAAACAATTCTTGCAGGACTTTAAATCTATTTTTGACAAGTTTTATTCCTTATTGTCATAAACTCTTATTCTTTTCATACTAATGACACATGTATTAGTCTGTAATATTTTGTTGTCATTATTGGCAAAGGGGGAGAAGTATAAATTTTGAATGTTTTGATGTATCCTTTCATGTTAATTCTGTTAAGAAGTAGTGTACATTGTATTTTTTGCAAAAGGGATAGTGTATATGCTTAGGGGGAGTAATTTTGGTTTAGGCATATTTTTGTTGTAAAACACTTAGATGTCAAAATTTCCTAAGTGTTGCCATCAATGCCAAAGGGGGAGATTGTTGGCATTTTTTATGATTATGTTCTGATTGTCATTGATGGACACACACTTACATTGAGATCATTTTTGTATGTATTAATTAAAGCTCAATCGGTACATGTTCCAACCGGTATGATGCATTATAGTCCTTAGACTGTTGGTGTTTTGCAGAAAGTGATTACCGATTTGAAGCGGTATGTTAACTCCAAGAGGTTCGAGGATATCAAGTGGTACGAAGGATCAAAGTGGCAGAACACATATTTCCCAATCTTCATTTTGTCAAACCGGCAACCGACATTTTGCTTGAACTGGTATTTTGTATGAATCGGTAATACTCTGTGATGAGTTACCAACTGACATTTTGTGATGAGTTACCATCCACTGATTGTTTGATGGTGCCGACACTTTAACGGTGCTTTTTGTGTCATGTTATAGATATGACTAGATGCATTGAATGTAGGAAATTGTAATGTAATCCTATTGGACCGGCATGAAATCAGATTCCTTTATAAGGACATCATGTCTAGGGATTTAGGTTGTTATTGTTGTTGTTGTTGTTGATGTTGTTGCTAGGGTTTAAGGTGGTTGAGGAGTTAGAGAGTATGTATGTGTAGAAGACCGAAGTAATGCTGGAATGCATTAGGAACGAGCTATCAAGGATCTAACCAAGCAATCTGTGCTATTTGTTAGATCACTCACTTGTTGATTACTCACATCTTCGACAAGTCTGTAGCCCTTAACCGGGTAGGCCTAAAAGCCTTTTGTAAATCCTCTAACAAGGTGGTTCACATCTGTGGATCTAAAATCCTCTAGCAAGGTAGTCTTTAATCGGACTTATCTCCTAACAGAGATTGAGATTCCTAACAGGATCTGTTCTGGTAAAGAACATTGTATGACCTTAACCAGTCTGACCTTAACCGGTCTGGTTCCTATTCTACAGATAGTTACTTATGAGTTCCATCTCACCGTGGTTTTTCCCATTTGGGTTTCCACATCAAAATCTCTTGTGTTATGGTGTTTGTGCTTCTGTGGGTGAATGCATTATTTTCTATTTGGTTTGCATATGTGCTAACCGGTTTGTCTGCTAAACTGCTTTACCGGTTCACTGTTAGTATTGCAAATTTTTCAAGTACAAATATTTTTGGCATACTAATTCACCCCCCCCTCTTAGTATTCATCATCTAGCCTCTGAACAAACATCTGGGTAGATTTATAAGGATAGTTCACCACAAAATGACTTTGTTGGCCATAAGTGAAACATCCTCCTTTGCTAAAACCACAAATAACTATAGGTGTACCAAACTACTGGAAACAACCTCTATTAGAGTTCTACTGAGAAACCTACACTGACTGAGAAGCCTGAGAGTGAACATAATGCTCCCTACTACATTGTCTGTCACCTTGTGATCTATGTCTAGGAGCTTGTAAAACATTCATCATGATGACAATGATAATAGGGTTTCACCCAATGAAACACAAGTTTTATGAAATGCCATGTAATTGGGTTGAAAAGACTTGATTACATGGACATTTGATTGATTGTTGAAAAGGGTCGAAACCCGAGGTAAAGAAAATGGTAACAAAAATGAAAAATCTAGAAGCCCTAGGCCACATAATCACAGTAACAAAACATAGAACAACAAAAAATAAAAAATGATGAAAAAGAAGGGAAAAACAATCCACACCTAGCAAAGATGAAAACAAAAAATTCAAAAACAATCCCAACTCGAATCCAATCGAATGCGGTAGCCGTAATGAGAATGCAGAGGGGAAAAAACATGGGTGCAAACATAAAAACTCAATTACATTTAAAAGAAAAGAGTTCCAAAACAAATTTGTTTTAATCTCTCTTTGCAATAAATGCAACTTAAAGTTGCAACTGGGTATTCAAGACCTTATTGCAAGTGATATTGTACAATATGCAATATACTTGACTTGCAATCGGGTGCTAGAGACCCGATTAAAAGTAAAATAATTAAAGTCACAAACAAAAGAACAAAATTAAAAACAAAAATCGATGCCTAAAGTTTAACAAATGACAAAGATGACATTACAAACTTCACCATGAGAATTATGACTTACTCCTTGGTAAACATTTCTTAGAGAATACAAACTACAAATTAGACAAAATTTGTAGGGGGTCTTGCATTTTTTTTATTCTTCACAAATGAAGACAACAAATTTCAACCTCTTTTTCCATACAATCCTCTTTATCATCCTGCAAATCTTTGATATGTTTCTCAAGTGTTTCTTTTCAGAGTTTGATTGCTTCCCTTTTTTGTATAAACATTTTTTTGTGGGGATGACCTCATTATATACCAACACTTCTAACTTGAAGTCCTTGAGCTTGTTCCAAGATTCAAGGTTCTTCGCTTGTGTTTCCAATTCTTGGCATACTAAATCAAGTGTGCAGTCCATCTCAAACCTTACCCTGTCCAAATTATTTAATATCTTGATGGATTAACTTAGTAAATGTGTACCTTTTGAGATCATCTAATCTATCAATGCACTTATTTATCTCCCATGTGCTCTGATGCACTTAGATTTCTTGATAGCCCCTTCATCTATTGATGAGTTGTCTGATTCATTTACATCAAAGGATTGAGTAATCTTGATTAGCACATAGGTGAGCTACTCCACTTGAAGTTTTATCTTATCCTTGGTATATTTATCCCTATCATATCTTGAAACTAAAGCCTTGAGTGTCTCTTGAGAATCTTCTTTGGTACTTTCACATTTCTACTTTCCTAGCTCAATCCTACTTATTTCATAATCTGATAATTATACTTCGCTAGCAGGTTTATCTCATGGTAGGACTACTACCTCCACATACTTGTTCCATGAATCGTCTACCCTTACTCTTGAAATATTTTTAACCTTTTTAACACCTTTTGATTTAGAGGGATCCAATTGACCAAAGTTAAAGTTACCTAGAGAGATGGCTTGCCTTTTCCTTTTAGGTGCCATTCATTTCAATCAAGGAGGAAGAGTAGGATCTGTTCTTGCACTAGTAACTAATATCTGAATAGGAATGTTTGTTGTGACATAGTAGTAATTATGATGGGTTTAGTATGCATCATGACTAGAGATGATATTTTCATAGTTGAGGTGCTTAGGAGGGCTTCAAACATGAATTTATCAAAATCTATGTAGGCAGAATCAAGCATGGAAGTAGTGACTTCTTATAGACTAGGGAATGAAGAAATATAACCAAAATCATTTCCCATGTTGTCCTGGGGAGTATCAAGGATTTACTCACTTGAAGTGGAAGAGTGAACAACTATAGAGACAATGGGTGTAGACATAACAATAGAAGTACCAAGTAAAGAATATATTCGGGGAAAATATTCTACACTAGTAACAAAGGAAGTGATGATTATGGAAAAAGGAGTTGAAACCTCTAGAGCCACTTCAAAATTAGACTCTGGCTATGTTTTTGCAGGAGGCTCTAGAAGGTTGTTCTCCCAATGATCTTCTTCTTGTCCTTCTTATTCTTCATCTTGTTCAATGACCTGCACATCAACTTGTTCTTGTGATTGAACGGATGCTTCACTTTTAAATTTTTTCTTGTCCTTCCCCACTATAAATTTGAGCTTGGGTGCCTTCTTTGGGGTGGATACGTCTTCCCTATTCTTAGTCCTTATCTTGGAGTTCCTCCAAAGAGGTCCTATAGTATCCTCTTTTGATCTCGTCTTGAATGGTTTTGGCTTGATCCCTTTCCTCTACAACCAAATATTAGTATTAGTAAGAATACACTAGAATATTTCCTTGATAGAGATTGATTCCTTCTGGGACCATTGAATCCCTAGAAGAGGAGCCTCAATGATATTATTAAGCACATATTTGGGATCTACAATATCATCCCCATCCTCTATTGTATCAAGAAGATAGACCAAATCAATATTTTCAATCTATTCAAGTGTGAGTTGACTATAATCTAATCTTCTCACATCTTCATCAATCCTGTAGTTGGCCCAAATATCCTCAATCTGATGCACATTAGTATAAAACTTATTGAGTTTATCCTTCATGCCACGGTAGTTAAAATCTTCTGTCCTCTTGAATCTCTTCATAGTTATTCCATTTCATTTTCTATTTGTTAGGATTTATATGATTAGTTACTAAAAACTGACCAATCGAGAGTGGGAATTTAAAGCCAACTTTATGTGCCTTAGATTGTTGGCCACAAACAATTATAATTTCCCAACTTAACTCCATGAGGATGATCTTATCACTTGAAAATATTGGCAACATGAAGGGGTTTCCTCATAATAGTTGATCATGATATATGAGATTCTGAGAATCTAGGAAATTGCAAGAACAAGCATCCATACTTCTTAATAGATTTTCAAGCATCTTTTGATACTCTTCTCTTTTCCAAACCCTGATTAAGTGAACACATGAGTGCATGAAAAAAGTCATTGTTGACCCTTATGAAATGATTCAAGCCTTTCTTGAAGTTCAAATGAGGATAATATCTGTAGATGGGCACAATATTTCTGTCTCCCTCTAACATGACACCTAGGAAGTGTCTCATGGGTGTTGCATCATAAACCAAATAAGAGATGATGTAAAACTTCAGAGTAGTGGATAACTAGGATAATTGTTTGCATAATGTGTCACTAATTTTCTCTCCTAATTAAATCACATCTCTACCCTTCTTGATCACTTGAATGTACTGATACATGCATTTCTAAAAGACATTTGAATTTTGCAAGCCTCTGACCCTGCTAAGGAGAGTTATCATTTCTCCTATTTCCTTCGTGAAGTCGCTCATGTAGAGTTTACTTAGGCCATCTAGTAATTATTTCTCTGGATGTCTCTAGCAAGTTCATACTCATATTCTTCTTTCACTTGTCTGAATTCTTGTCATAATAATCCTAGGTAGCTGACATAAAGGAGATATCTACATATTCTTCCACATCTAGGCACCTGAAGATTCTATCAAATAATTTTGCATCTAATCTGTTTATCACGTTCCCACTTGAGTCCTTCACACTTCTTGTTTCCATTTCAAAATGAATCATTTCCACTAAGACAAACTCTAGATCATGATCTACAAATAGGAAAGATGCAGCTAAATGGAAGCCATTATTGATAAGTGAAAGCATAGTAAATCTTTGTGGCTACCTTTCTGTCTGATCTAAGAACTTGGACATGTCACTATGCCAAATTTCAATATCTTTAATGTCCTTGACATTTAAGCATACTGAGATTTTCAGAAACATGTTTGGGTATTTAAAATATTTGAACTTCATTCTTTTGCTCGAGGATCGTTCAAACATATGGAACTCCAATATTTTTCAACAAATGCCTTTCCATATTTAGAAAATTCATTGTTAAACAAGACTTGCAAACCAAGTTTCTGTAGTGTCATAAATTATACACCCTTGCTAGGGTGGTACAATTCTACACTTGGTTTAGCACCCGCCTTAGTGTATTTTGCATTTTGCATTTCTCATCTCCTTTAAGAATTTAATTAATTAATTTAATTAAATATAAATTCATATTTCATCTCTTCACATGTTATAAAGTTGGGCCCTTTATCCTAAGCATGCCCCTTTTTATTTTATTCCTCCAAGTGATCATTTAATCATAAACCCTAATTATGTCATATTTCAATCTTTAAGGCCCGATTTCACATATCAAAACATCTCAAAATTAGCTGTAACTTTGGGATCCTCTCTAATATCATCACAACTAATGGCCCTGAAAATTTTGTAAAATGTTGGTTAGATCATGTGCACTTTGCACACGGTCCTCGACATTTTTCCCAAAATTTTGGGGGCATAATTCTATGATATTATAATGCTTAACCCCAAAATATTGGTGGGAAATTCAAATCCTAGGTCGGCCTAAAGATGAAATTAATATCTAGGGTTTCATACATAAGAGCTCTCTTTCTTCATTTTAAGGCCTAAGGAATCAAATATAGAAAAATATTTTGGAGGAATTACAAGGAGCCTTCTATGCAACAAAAGAGTAGATGTTTCGAGTCTTCAACAACATTCAACAACACCTATCAAGCATTCATCAAACATTCTTTCATCATTTGGGGGATTTTGAAGATGTAGGAAAGCAATAAGAGATCACCAACTGAAGATTGGCTTGTACCTCTACCTTGGGGTTCGGTATAATTTCAAGTTGTTTATATGTCTTTATATGAGCTTCATTATGTCAATTTGATTTAAATTCATGCTTTAGATCACTTTTCATCATTGGTTTAGAGAATTTACTTTGTCAATTACAAGTAATTAGGGTTTACTCTTAGGGTTGCTCTAGGTTGTTTACTCTCAACCTAGGATCTTGCACATACACAAGGTTCTTTCACACACAAAAGGTTCTTGCACACATTATTTTACTTTACAAATCGGCTATTCATTGAGGTGGAAATCACCAAAATGGGGGTTTGACTAAGGCAAAACCCTACATAGTGACCCAAAACCCTACTTTTCAGCTACAAGTATAGATTCGGATCCGAGAGTCACTGCAAGTTTCAGGAATAGTAGAGTGCACAAAGACTATTTTGGAGGGTAGAAAAACCCCTAAGATAGGGGTGTGGTGCCCTGGTACTCCTTGCTTTCAACAAGATTTGACAGAGCAACAAGCTTTAGTATTCAAATCCCAGCTTGATAGGTATAGCTTCAGGCCTGTAGAATCGGGACAGTGGCGCAACACCCTGATCCCAAATGTTTTTGCTCAGATTTTTGATATAGGTGCACCTCTCAATTTGCCTCTTAATCTATACTTTTCAGCAGCATATGAGTTATTCTCTTTTTTGCATTTCTAGATTAGGGTTGTTTATGCATACTTGTATTCAAATCTGCACTTTTGCATCACTTCCTTCTCTCATTTGCAGCAAAGGAATAGAAACCCTAAGAGGTAATCCTTGTCTCTCTCTTCCTCACAAGAAGTAGTCAAAGTGTGTTACCTCCCTAGGCTCTTTCGTATTCCACAATGTGCACATGAGAGTGGAATTAGGACTTGTTTGCTTAGTCTCACTTTTTCCCCTACACATTTGGGTGAACCTGACTTGAATCCAATCTCATTTTCATTACATTGCATTGTTATATCTATACTTAGTATCTTTTGTTTTCTTTATAAACATAAAATTCCAAAAAAAAAAGTGAAAAATTCAAGAAAAAGAAAAAGAGAGATTTCCCTTTAGTTACTTGCATTGTGTGTTTAAATTTCATTCAATTTCCATTTCAAAATATCATATTTTTATTTACAAGATGTTCATACTTTTGATTATGTATGCAATTATGTTAATTATGAGTTTAGTAAGGATGAATTAGATGAAGCTATAGATGTATACACCTAAAAATGGTCTGAAGATAGTTAATTAAATACACAGTTATTTGATTAATTCCCCTTCTTAATTAATTGAATTCACAAACAATTTAATTAATTTCTTTATTCATCTACTAGTAAATAAATCTACATGATTTATCTATTAGTTCATCTCACATACCCCTTTGATTAATTAATTTTAAATTAAGTAATGTCTCCCCATATTAACCAATTCTTCTAATCCCTAATTAAGATTAATAAACTCAAGTTTGTTGAGATTAATTACCCATTTGCCAATTATTTGAATTTCTAAATTCAAATGAGCACATGGCTCCTAACTTTAACCACCTAACCTAACCATCCCCTAACCTAACCCATTCAATCTAATCTTGGGTCTAACTAACCCTATCCTATCTTGCACATTCTAACCTCCTCATCCTAACCTCTCATGGTGTGGATATTCTCTCATTGAGACACATGGCACTTTTGCCACATGTCTCCTCCCTTGGACACTTGCCCTCTCCTGAGCAAGGCTCCTTGACACTTGTCACCATAGAGATGACAAGTGTCCCTTCCTCCAACCTCTTCTCCAACTTCCTCAATCTTGGCCCTTGATATCTTCAGATCAAATCGGGACCATCAATTCCTGCCACCTCAGCTTTGGCCTTGGAATTCCTATAAATACCCCTCATTTTGGAGCAATAGGGATCTGATCTCATATCAATTTAGGCATTGTTACTATAGGCATTTGCATTACAATTATCTAGTAATTACCTTTGGATTTATCATAGCATTTTCATCTAGGTTCTTAAATCATGCATTTCATATCATCTCCATAATCAATCATGATCAATTAGCTACTCAACTCTTGAGTTGTCATTTTGGAGGTCATTGCTCCGCTGAGAGCCCATCAATCCAACACCTTCAAGGTCCTCAAGAATAGAGGAAAATGGAACATTTCAAGGAAAGCTTAGGGTTTGCATCTTTGATTTAGTTTTCAATTAAGCTTTCAATTATGTTTTATTGTCTCATTATATGTGTATGCCTATTATACTAACCACATTTTTAGCATCACATTTAATTGGCGCCCACCATGGGGCCTAGCCCCTTTGATCTTTAACAAGTTTGCTTGCAGGAAATTTCATTGACAGGTTGATTAGCTCTTTCGGAGTGCAGATTAGCTCTCTTGGGCTCCCAAATCGCGTTCTTGGTTTCTTTTGTGGTGTTCCGGCACCTCAAATGGCATTTTTGGGAGATTCCTCAACTTTTTTTTAATGCTTTTCTGTACTTTAGTGCTTTCAGTCTGTACTTTAGCATTTTTGGTATGTATGGTGGCGTTTTTGGTACATTTGGTAGCATTTTCAGTCTGTTTGATAGCACTTTTGGTTTGCAGAACAATGCTTCTGGTTTGTAGAACAACATTTCTAGTTTGCAGAATAGCGTTTCTGGTGTGCAGAGCAGCGTTCTTGGCACATATGATGGCGTTCTTGGTCAATTTGATGGCGTTTTCAGTCTTTTATTTATTTTGGAAATATTGTATGTTGCATTCCTCATTTCTGCTTTTGGACTGTCATTTTCTCGAACCTAATTTGCAAATTGTTGGTTTTGCAGGTACTTATTTCACTGTGAAAGACCGAAGTTATAAACTATTTCGCTGCCAAAGAATGCAATATAAACTACTAACTTTGTTTGTAGCTGCGGGATTTTGACTTATATTTGTTAAATTAGGCACATAGACTAATTACAATGGAAATGAACAAACATGTCTTACGTGTCTTGATGATAGGTGAGTATGCTCTCACCTTTCTTGGGTGATCAGAAAGCTAAACTCATCCTTTTCTTTCAATTGCATATCTTTAGAGGGCCTGTCATAGTGGGAAAAAGTAATCACCCTGTGAGAATGACCCAAGTGAGTACAGCTGGACCTGAGCATTCCAACTCACTATAATAAATAGGTCTCTGATGATTAAAGTCTCAGAGAATGGGATTATTTGAGTTTTCTCTTTGAGATCTCTCATATCGGGCATTTTGTAGGGCCTCACAGTCTCAATCACGTTTATGTGACTACAACTTGTTTTGGTACCTTGTTGGGCTATAGGCCTCAATCATGCTTGCATGACTTCAAGGGGTAATTTCAAACAGAATTCCTGACTAAGGACTTTAAAAATAGAAGCTACCCGATTCGCCTCCGAAAGGGTGATAATCTTTGTGCAAGAGAGATAGTAACTCTCCCAAGACACTTGCCATATCATGCCCCCATTAGCATTTGGAGTCGGATAATACGGCATTGAGAATCCATTGCGTGAGACTCGGCGGCCGTATTTTGATTAGCTATTGGGTGTGTACCTAAGTCAGCAAGCAAAGGTTTTCATTCTCAGCCAATCTCCTTAGGATAAACTGATTGATGTGTTTTTAACAATTAAAAACCTTTTGAAACAAAAATACAATCTGATTTCTGTGTTTATAAGTCAAGTCAAGATCTCATCCATTGAAATACAACAAAAATTGCAAACTCAAACCTCAAATTGTCAAATTTACAAGTTTCACAACAGATTAGCTCTTTCAGTCCAAACGGTCGCCCATACGGTCCAAACAATCGCACATACGGTCCAAACGGTCGCACATACGGTTCAAACAGTCACACCTACGGTCCAAATAGTTGCACCTACAGATTAGTTCTTTTGGTTCAAATATTTGCGCATACGGTCCAAACGGTCGCACATACGGTTCAAATGGTCACACATACGGTCCAAATGGTTGCACATACGGTTCAAACAGTCGCACCTACGGTCCAAATAGTTGCACCTACAGATTAGCTCTTTTGGTTCAAACAATCGCACATACGGTCCAAACGGTCGCACATACGGTCCAAACGGTTGCACATACAGTTCAAACGGTCATACATACGGTCCAAACGGTCGCACATATGGTTCAAACAGTTGCACCTACGGTCCAAATAGTCGCACCTACATATTAGCTCTTTTGGTCCAAACAGTCGCATTTACAGTCCAAACAGTTTCACTTACGGTCCAAACAATTGCACATATAGTCCAAACGGTCTCACATATGGTCCAAACAGTTGCACATACAGTCCAAACAGTCGCACCTAAGGTCCAAACAGTTGCACCTATGGTCCAAACAGTCGCACCTGTATATGGTGAAAATGGATAACAATAATAACAATATTGAAAGGCTAAATGAATTCAACCACAAAACCCTAGCCTAACAATCAACAAAGATCCACCATAACATATGAAGATTACCTAAGACAATGCAAATCACATGAAATCACAAAGATTATACCATCACATGTCCAATAGGGTTTTGATCTCCATTCTTCTTATCTCCATTGATCTTGCTTGATATATTTGCTCTCAGATTTTATGTGCACAAGAGCTCAACAAAGAACGAAATGTGGTTGCAAGTAGGATCGTAGTGTAGTCAAGTGCATAAAAGATGATTAGAATGCATAGAACGATTAGGGTTTGATAATGAAGGAAGCATCTCCTTATATAGAAGACACTATATGAAATGGAGGGATAAGATTGAGAGGTGTAAAAGGAGGTCGGCTATGATTAGAGGGTAGGTAAAAGAAATAATAAAATAATGAAAGGGGTAGGTAGTGTATGAATTAAGAGATGAATGACATGTGTCATGGGTAGAAAAGGCTAATGAATTAATTAAATAAATAAAGATTTATTTAATTAATAGAAGAAGTGGGATAATTAAATAAATAAGAATATTTATTTAATTTAAGAAAAGGATAATTTAAATAAATAAATGTATTTATTTAAATGAGAAATAAGGCTAGAAGAGGATAAATGAATTAATTAAATAAATAAGGATTTATTTAATTAATAGAAGAATTAGGCTTAGATAATTAATTAAATAAAATATTTATTTAATTAGACTGTACAATTTTGGGTGTCTACATTTTGTCCCTTTTTGAGACAATGCGGCTTGTCGCGTTGTTTCAAAGAAGATAAGATGAACTGATACAGAGTTGCCCTAGGATGGGAATGATATGCCCCCTCAAGAGATTGGATGAAAATGTCTGAAAAGATTGCAGACAATCTCTCGATAAGAAAGAAAGGCTAGAATGGACTGACCGGATAAAGTGACAAAGTCACGAGATAACGAAGACTGACTCGGGAAACGAAGGCGAGGGCCAGGAGTAGTCTATAAGATAGACCACGGGGGAAAATACATCCTCATTGTTATCTACACATCCACGAGAGCATATTGCAGAGCGAAAATAGAGTAGGAGCAGTCAGCAGCGATGGCTTTCACTCACAGATTCGACCGCGTTCGCCGATTTCAGAGGCCAGCAGAGGCAGGAGAGCCGGTAAGTACCACCAAACCTCCTCGTACTTTGACGCATTTAATTTTATCATTAATGCATGTCGAATAGGGTAATAAATGTGCTTAGACTAGGGTCCAAAAAGTGTCAAAAACATCCAGGTGCGTCTGTGCAGAGCATAGGCACGTCTGTGTCAAGAAGGCGCGTCTGTGTTTTTCAGGCGCATCTATGCAGTCTTTGAGCACGTTTATGTCATGTAAGCGCGTTTGCATTTGAAAAGTATGAATTTGCATCTTCTAGGTCAAATCGGCAGTTCTGTGATGAACATATTCTGTCGAATGGATAAGCTGCTGAGGGGATACACTCAAGCAGGTCCTCTAGGAAGACTAGGATAGATCAAGGCACTTTATGATGAACAGTGAGTACCAAGATAGAATACTTTGTGATGAACAGGGAGTACTGAAATATGAGCAGCACTTTGTGATGAATAGGGAGTGCAAATGTGAGTAACACTTTGTGATGAATAGGGAGTGTCATACACATAGTACTTTGTGATGAACAGTGAGTACCACTAGGATAAATAGCAACACTTTGTGATGAACAGTGAGTGTCACTAGGGTAGATAGCCATATGCATTTAGATAGTGAGTAGCATTTTGTGATAAACAGTGAATGCCACTATAACTGACATGATTGAGTTGTTTGACTGCAGGAGTATTTACTGATGCTAGAGTCACGAGAGAGATTCCCGTCGACGCAGAGGTTGCGACTTGAGTTGTCACTCGAGGACAGAGCTGCCATCGAGGAGATGGGTTTGAGACATGTGCTGTATGTGCCTGAGTTTCAGGCGAACATGGGACTGCTGACTGCGCTGGCTGAGAGATGGCACTCTGAGACGTGCACGTTTCATCTGCCGATGGGTGAGATGACAGTCACCCTGGAGGATGTATACAGGATTATGAGGATACCGATCGATGGGGAGCTGATCCCATACGATAGAGATGGCAACAGAGAGGCCCTGAGATGAGTATTCCAGGACCCTGGACTGGAGATGAGGGTAGGACATGTGGCATGGGACACCATGACAACCACCGGGTTAGCATTGCCGACAGTGATCGGAGGAGCTATCAGTGGGTTCCTGTGTCCGGACAGGGCGACACGGGGGTTAGCTGTGGGCTGGGGAGGAGCACTGGAGACGCTGGTGACACAGCATACCAGATATGCCTGGGGACTATGTGTGTTGGCCCACTTGTATTATGAGCTTCATCAGTTTGTTTATCATGGGTCAGTAGGATTGGGTTGCGGAGTTACCTTGCTGCAGGTATGGGCTTACGAGCATCTGCCGGTTACCCGACTGATACACTTCAGGGGCAGAGGTTATGGACGTAGCTTTGTGCATTTGTATGATATGATCACATCGCAGCCACGGATTGGCAGGTTAGTGCATTGGTGGCGGGTGATTGATGACATTGATGAGGTCATATGGTGACCCTATCTGGGCTACGAGCAGTGGGAGGATGACGCAGTTGAGCTTCCCTACACCTTCCGGAGTAGGTATTTGATTGAGCGGACGCCCTATGTGCTGGAGAGGCAGCTGGTAGACAGAATTGGCCGACAGTTTGGCCGGATTCAGAGGATGCCACGGGGCTCAGGCATGTATGCCCGCATAGTGAGAGATCAGACACAGTTTGGGCCGTTGCTGTCGTATGATCAGGTAGTGACACAGCTAGTGGAGATGATACCTCTTCCCTAGGACATGTGGCTAGAGATCGAGGACGCCGACATGGATGCCGAGTATACATCTTATTGGGCAGAGCATCCATTCCCACAGTTGACAGATCCAGGAGAGGCACTGGAGGGAGATGGGGGGGGAGATGATGATGATGGTGGAGGTGATGGGGGCCGAGGCCGACGGAGGAGGAGGGGAGTAGTTGGAGAGAGGAGGGTTGCACCTCGGAGGGAGGGTGGTGAGGAGAGGCCGGCTCGGGTGGTGAGGGGTCGCGGTGGATTGCCGCTACAGGTACCAGCAGCACAGGGTCCTGGACAGGTACAGGCACAGGGGCAGGGACAGAGACAGGGACCAGTACAGGTACCAGTATAGGTACAGGTACAGGCATAGGGGGAGCCACAGGCAAAGGCAGAGGGGGATGACCCAGTGGAGGCCGAGCTGCTAGATCTGAGGGAGATCTGTTAGGGCCAGGAAGATGAGATCCAGGAGCTGGAGAGGGAGAGGGATCAGCTCAGGATGAGGCTCAGGGATACTGAGCGAGAGCGGGATCATGCTATCCAGCGCTACACAGAGGCTGAGACAATACTAAGGGCAGGGAGACAGGTAGCTGAGGACACAGGGGCAGGATATGCTTATTTCCTGCGGGCAGGAGAGGAGATAGCCTACTGGAGAGACCTCTACTATGGTGCAGTGCCAACAGATCAGCGGGCGAGGAGCTTCCATAGACCGTCGCGTACAACGATAGCTATGGGAGGGAGCCGGAGGAGACAGGCATCGAGTGGTGGGGTTATGGGTCCTCCACCACCACTAGATAGAGGAGACAGGAGGGATGATCCTGGGACGGGTCCTTCAGGGGCTCAGATTCCACCGAGGCCAGGCGGCTCCGAGGGAGGGAGTTCATCATAGCCTTAGAGGGCTCCCTATGTATCAGTTTTGTACCATTTTTGTATTGTAGACACCTGCGGGTGCTTTTTGTAGCCATATGATTTTGACATCATTGTATCATGACACTTTTGATTATACATATGAGATGATTCATCTTTGCGGAAGCTATATGCATGTGTACCTATGTGATGAGATGTTCTTATAATGTATGTTTTATGCTATGGATGCAAATATGTATGTAATGCAATATTTTTGTTTTTTTATGTTTTAAAATGTTATGCCAATGCAAATGTAAATGTATGAAGTGCAGATGAATATGATCATGCAAATGTAAATTGTGCTAACAGGTGTTGTGTGCAGGATGTGATGCAGTTGTGATATCTATATGTATGTATGAAATGCTTATATGTGGTAATGTAGGTGCACCTACATGAAATGCAAATGTTTTTGGTGTGTCATTATACTCAGTCATGTGATAGCAGGATACGCACACTCGAGAAGGACGATGGAAGTCAATCAAGAAAGGGGGATGGAAGACAGAAGATATGAAAGTGAAAGAGCTTCTTGTGCGTTATCATCATTGAGCTTTATTATGGCAAGTAGGTTATGACAATCGAGGCATGTGTTCAACCCAGAAAGTCATTGTACCTGTTTGCATGGAGATAAGACAGTCACAAACAAGGAATGCCCCAGTTCACACTAGACTCATAGTGTCCTCATATCCTTGGACAAGTCATAGCATTACTAAGAGACAATCCACAGACAGAAAATACAAATAGGTGACGATACCCCATCCTCGCCCTTCTAGTCAAAGACATCCTGGAGATAGAATCTCTAGTCAAAGACATCCTAGAAAAGCTAAAAGACATGTCACCAGAAAGATAAAATCAAAAGAAAACCAAGACTCGACACCAACACCCACTGTAGTCCTCAAGTTTAGTGGCTCTTGTCACTTGTATAAGTCTTATTTGATTGTGGTCACAATGTTTACTTTCACAGAAAGGATAGATAGCACTGAACCATAATGTTGTCTGAGTTTGTTGAAAGATTTGATTTATTGAAGCCCATTGTTGCTGCTGTGTCTCATCTGAAACTGACTGAATCCATGAAACTGATACTTAATTGCGGAGAAGATGAAACTTTATTGCGGATCTGCGATGCAAATGTTGCTTTATTGTGGATTGTGTGTGGATAGACTGAAGGAAGCTGGAAGAAACCATACTCCTCGAAACATGTGATGTTCTCAGTTCCACACCCATCACTAGACGTAGGATTTGCCTTAGCCACAGATAGGATCTAATTTATTATGGATGGAAAGGGATGAAAAGGGAGGTTTATTATGAATGGCTAACCAATCTTAGGGAGATCAATAACAAGCCATGATGGGAATGGGTAAGTTTATTATGGACGAATAGGTTGTGAGTGTGTGCAAAGTGAAGTGATGAAAGTGAATCCTGAAGGAGGGACGAGCAATGTCTCTACACATGGTGCTGGTGACCCAGTTTTCACCATGGTACTTGCCCAAGGCACCACCGAAGTGGTTTTCACCATTGGATGAAATTATTTCTCTTTACTTTTTTTGATTTTTCAATGTTTTTTGTGTCACAAGGTGCCTGTTTGCCAGGTTTTCACCAAGTAACAATTTTTTTTATTTTATAATTTTTTTGTATTTTTGAAATTTTTGATTTTTTTTTGTGTTTTCAAATTAGGATACTCTGAAGAGCTATGTGTAAAACCTGCGAAGGTGCATGTTGTTGATAGGATCCTCCAAAGGTTCACCTTCTGTAGTTGAGAGTTGATATGCACCAGATCCATATGCTGCTGTAATGATGTAGGGACCAAGCCAGTTTGGTTCGAACTTTCCCTTCTTCTCTCTGTCTTGTTGATTTTTAGGATTTTCTCTGAGAACCAATTCACCTACCTCAAATGTGCGAGGCTTAACCTTGTGATTGTAGCTGCATTGTTCCTTGACTGAATGATGTGTAGCTTGAGTGACTATCTTCCTTGATAAAGGAACTGAGATAGAATTACTAATGTGTGGACTACACAAGCCCATATGCGTGTCACCTAAAGAAGCTTGGGCATCCCTGATAACAAAGTCCTTCGAGGAAGCTCCATTAAAGGTCCATGATGTATCGCCATAAGGGGAAGGATGTGTGGAACAAGTGGAAGAGTTATGAAGGCTTATGATTGTGAAAATAAGTGAAAGTAGGATAGCATGATGGAGACTTAGGATCAACAAGTATGCTTTTTTACTTAAAATTGTAGAACTTTTGCCCCCAGTTATTTTGATATTAGGGGAGATCAACTCTTTCTCTTTTTGCTTCATAGGATTTTTATCCTTTACTTTGATTTTTGCAGAGTCCAGTAGCTTTTGATTTTGATTTGGACTAAAGGACTTTTCTTTATTATTGACTTTTAGATTTTTCTTTTCAATGCTTGATTTTTGATCCCCAATGAGTAAGGGCTTTTGTAATTCTTGTTGATCCAAGTTTGGAAGTGGAGTGGAAATGGAATGAGTGGATGATATGGTAAAGCTATGTGAGTCCTCAAGATGGCTGGCGATACATTCAATAGATTCTTTGTTGGAACCATTCTTAGGACTATTGATATCAAGAGTTTCTTGCACCACTGGAGGAGATTTGCATTCAGACTCAGTAGCCACAACACTAGGTGGTTCATACCCAATTCCTTGGCATTGCAACTTGTTTGTAGACTATTCTTGTTGACTGAATACCTTAGGAGATAATGGGAGTTGGTCAACATGAAATATATACTCACCACATCCTAGGTCTTTAATCTTGAACCTTTCTTTTAGCTCTGCTTGTTTGGATGTAGAAGCTTTTAAGGATTCAGGATCCACATATGTCGATGAAGGAATAGCTTCGCGATTGACTGGAATTGTTATTTCTGACCGAGGTTGCAGATTGTTGCAATATATGAATGGATTTGGATCCGCTTTGACGATCAATTCAACTCCATTGTGTGGGAACTTGATACATTGATGATATGTAGATGGGACTGCGCTCATCTCATGAATCCATGGACGTCCCAAGAGTATGTTGTATGTGAGATCTAGGTCTAGGACTTGACAAACCACATCCTTTGTAACTGGCCCAACTCTGAGAGGTAAGGTGACTGTGCCTTTGGATGGACGCTCTTCATCATCATATGCTTTAATGGTGATTTTGTTTGTAGAATTCACAGCTTTATCAGAATATCCCAATTGTGTGATAGTGCTTAATGTGCAAATGTTTAGACCTGCTCCTCCATCTATCAGGACTCTTTTTATTCGATGCTTGTGTATGAAGGCTTCAATGTGTAATGTTGCATTATGTGGCTGACTTATGGATGCATCATCGGCTTCTGTGAATGTAAGGGAGTGTGGAATAGAAAGGTATCCCACCATGGCTTGAAACTGGTCCACGTTTAGATCAGTAGGGACGGTAGTATCTCTCAAGATTTTGTCAAGAATGGCTTTATGTGTGGGAGATATGCGTAATAGTTCAAGGATTGAAATGAGCGCGGGTGTCTTCCCTAACTGTTCTACAAGGTCATACTCAGGTTTGGTTGATGAGGAGGCTGTGTTTTTAGTTGGAGCACCTTGCAAAGTGATTTTTCCTCGACGAGTTGTAACATGACATTCAGAGGTAGGTTCGGAAGAAGATCCCACACCTTTTAGGACAATCCTAGGTCTCTGAGTAGAATTCTCGGACGCTTTGTCCTTAATGATAATGGTAGAGACATAATTGTCCATTGAAATGTGATTAATAGTTGAATCATAATTGTAAGATGCTCTGGTATAGTTGGTTTGATCCTCTGTGACTTTAGCTTTTCCCTTGTCATGTTTTGGGAATGGTTCCTTAAACATCTCATGTTCTTGATTAGACGAATGTCCCTCAATCTCAATGTCACCTCTATCAATGAGATCCTGTATGATGTTCTTCAGTCGATGACAATTTCCTGTCTTATGACCCTTGCTCTTATGAAATTCACAATACTCATCATCATTCCACCAATTTGGTTTGACCTTTGGTTCATATGGCGAGAAATCTGGAATTGTGATCACCTTGTTTGCCACTAACTTCTTGAAAACTGACTCAAGTGGTTCTCCCAAAGGGGTATACTTCCTTCGTGATTTAGAAGTTGTTTGAGTATTCACTTGATTGTTTGTAGAAATTGATCTTGAAAAGATGACTTTGGGTCGCACTGTGTTGGCATCGACAACACCATCATTGACTGTGTTCTTGTTTTTATTCCAAAATCTTGGCTTGTCTTTTCCTTTAAAGTCATCTTTGTTTTCCTTGAATATTTTAATGACTCCTTGTTCAATTAGGACCTTTTCTGTCACTAAGCCTTTTTCAATGACGTCCTTGAAGGTGGACAAACAAGCTTTCCTTAAATCATAGCCAATCTCTTTGTTAACATTTTGGATGAACATTTCTACCATTTGTTTTTGTGGAATTTCACAAGAGCATCTGCTGGCTAGATTTCTCCATCTTTGTAAAAATGATGCAAAAGATTCTCCCTCTTTTTGCTTGGTGTTGCACAAAGTAGTGACTGATATGTCTGTCTCTATGTTGTAGGAGAAATGTTGGATAAATGCCTCTGCTAGATCACCCCATGACTTAATACCAGGTGGAAGTTGGGAGAACCATTCCCTAGCTTGATCACCTAAGCTTTGTGGGAATAATCTCATCAAATATGTCTCTTCTGCTGCTACCTCAATGCAAGCTGTGAAAAATTGTCTTATGTGTGCCTTAGGATCCCCTTTTCCTCTATACTTATCAAATTTAGGCATCACAAAGTGTGTAGGAAAAGGAGGCATTGGAATGCTCTTGTCAAATGGATAAGGACATATGTCTCTCATTGTATATGTTGGCTTCGGTGTATTTATGTCCTCGATTTTCTTTTGTAAGTCCCTGATTTGTTGCTCCAAATTGCTCTTAGGTGGAGATCGACTTCTTGGACCATACCCCATGCTTGAGGCACCAATTGGAGGAGGAGCATGTTGCATATATGGATGATATTGATCATACACATGTTCATATGGAGGAGGTCTGTAGTAATGCTGTGTATGTGGACCACTTGGTATAGATTCATGTTGAGGAACACCATATCTATTTTGTGCATGTATACCATATTCTACAGGCATGTCATGTTCCATTGTGTTGCCCCCAAATTTGACATGAGGTTTCCTTGTGTCCAAATTTTGAGCATGCCTTTGAACATCCAATTGCTTTGGTGGTTGATCCTTAGCATTGGTATGTGATTGAGCATATTTTTCTCCATAAGACTTCCATAATGGTCTGCGAAGGTAAGTATCATATGTTTGACCATGTGTATGTGGGACCTCTGGTTTTTGAAGAAAAGCTGATGGTGATTCAAGTACCATATGTGGTCCTCTATTTCCTCCACTATTAGGTCTCCTTTGATCCATATTGGAGTGAGGTTGTTGCAAAGGTCTATGTTCCGTTATTTGAGACATGTCAAAATCATGAGGTATCTTGGCTCCACTTTGTGCCATCATTTGTAAGAAGTATTGTCTATCTCTCCTCATTATTTCCTCAACCAATCGATTGAAATGGGGATTCATAATGGATTCTTCCACATCTGCTGAATGTACTGAAAAGTTGTCCACATTGTCATTGTGTGTAGCATTGTTGTTTATAGTGTCCATATTCTCAACATTTGGAATGTTTCTATAGGCATCCATGTCAGGTAATGTAGTATGATCAGAATTGAAAAAGATCTCATTGTCATACTCATAAGAAGTCATGTTTGCGGACTCTTGAGCCTCTTTAGTTTCTCTCCTAGATTTTTTAAGACGGGTTTCAACCATGAACTAGGTATTGACCAAGATGTGAGAGACTAGATGAAAAATGGAAAGAGTATTGAAAACCAAGAGTTGAATGGAATGTAAATGAGTCTGAAGTGTACTTGCAATGTCCAAAGTGTAAGACCAAGTATGTATGTAGTAGAGTAAGTGTGACTTCCAAAGAGAGGATAGTTTCTCTTGATGAGGTAAGTTGACCTTGACTCTAAGTAAAACCAAATGAGACCCAAAGGTAAGAAACCTTGATGAGGGACCACTTAGCAAAGTGTTGTTGTATGTAGTGTGTTGATAAAGTATGATGAGGACAAGCAAGTGACCTTTTGACTCAAGTTTAGACAAATGTGAATGTAATGTAAGGTGTAAAGCAATGAAGGACTTTGTGAGACCTAAAGACAGGTTGAATGCTAAATGAAACCCTGGAGAAATGACCTACGAAGCTCAAGAATTCCGAAACTGACTGTGTTTGTTTGCTGGACTGTAACAGTTTTTCAATTCTGGACACAGATGTGCCTGTATACTTCACAGACGCAGTTTTCCG